>NC_026489.1:12402-85400 GCF_000328475.2 Mycosarcoma maydis
AATTCGTTAGCCTACCCACCGCCACTCCGCTACTCATAGACACGGTCTTTCATGCAGCAGATTCGATCGGTGATTCAATTCGCAAACATGCTTCCAATCCGAACAGCGTGCACGTTTCGAGTTGTTGTACATGCGTAAAGTTAGAACAAGATGAGAACGTGTCTCCTGCCAGCAGGCTGGAGAAACAGTAGAACAGTAACAATCTGATCCGTCGTGTGCAAATACGGCGTTCTGGCCGGATCAACAAGCTCAGACTCGTGCAAGGCGAGCACAATGTCATCCGCACGTAGATGCGTGAGTCTCGACAAGTCTTCCACAGAGACTACCGTTGTACAAGCCGCATCGCCATCCATCTTTGACAGACCCGATGCTGGATGGATAGGCATCTCTCGGCTCTCATGTGCGGCTGAGCCATCGGCTGCAACTCTCGAGGACCGACGGCCCGCTGCATCTTGAGCGTCCACGAAAGCTGCAGTAACAGCACCGTTCTGACTGCGACGCGACAATTTGAATCGAGCTGGTGCACATCCTGCCCACCTTTTGAGTCTTTGCTTTCGCTTGTACAGCCCAGCCGCAGAGCTTGCTGGATTGTCTGAGGCGTCGGCTTCTGCTACCAGCTGTTGCAATTCTGCGCATGCAGCCTGGTGCGAGATCGATTCAATCGTTACTCCTAGCAGCTTGCATCTTTGTGTGAGGATAAACCATGATCGCAGAGCATCTTGCATCTTGCCTCGCTTGTGCTGATCCATGCTCGCACGGTCTACCAGTTTGGTTGGAGATGAAGGCCTCCGCTGTCTCCCTTCATCGCTGTTACCCGTCTGAACTTGGAATGGACCATCAAAGCACCCAATATGGGCTCTGAGCAGCACAGCCGTCCAAAACGACAGATATATCCCTTCAAGCCTAGATCAGATAAAGGTCTCTCTGGCGTAGCCAACATCCCCTGCCCCGCCGAAAGGTAGTACGAAAAACTCGATCATCAACGTCCCGAAGCTCTTGCTCTGAAACGGAGGGAAAGTGACGATGCAAGCCAAGCCCCTTTCAAGATCTGTGAACTGACGCTGCGTGGGGAAAACTCAGCTTTCTCGCTCTCGCTTGCTCGCTCGCTCGTTGACTTGCAGTGTAAAGCACTTTTGTGCACCCAAAACTGCAGCACAGACCCAGGATCGCCTCGGGAAGCAAACTTATGACTGTCTTGTTTATACTAGCGCCCCTACTTGTGGGTCTGTTGGTTAACATGCGCGAAATGTACCAGTTCTGTGTCGTGTTGTACCCTGGCGGTCAATTCTTCTATCAACGACTTCTACAAGTTGTCACACTGTGCACACTGCTGTTGGCATCCGTTAAACACGCCGAACGAAGCTTTGCTGTGTATGTCGCACCCTTGCTGGTAGCTAACATTACACGTCGGATTGAAGCTCCCACGTGCTCCATTGCAGCGGGTTGATTTGCTGAACGAGACATAGTTACTGAAAACTGGGTTGATGATAAGTATAGTCAGTATAACAGGCTGGGCCTCCTTGGGTGTGTGGGCAATAGCAGCTACGCCCTTGTTCGCAAACACACGAGCAAAACGAATCGCGTTGCATCAACAAGTTACGTCGGGAGGCGAGCTATGCTCTCGCAGACGCCCTCGCCCTATCGCACGAGACGCAATCGTGAGTCGGACTTGGGTTGGAATCGTGAATGGAATCGGGTTCACCGCCGTGACGTGGGGCGTGGGGTAAAAAAACAACACGGACGTGGCAAAGGTGGTTCGTGCGGGATTTCGGCTGAATTTTGGCTGAGCCGCGTCGGGTCGACCCGACCGACATTCGTGATTCACGATTCGTGATTCAGTTGAGTATACAATCACGAATGCTCGGCCAAGATGCTTATAGCCGAGTCACGAGTCTCGGTGAATATCAACCAAACCGGAGATCCAATTCACAATCACGAATCACGAATCACGAATCACGAGTCACGAATGGTGATCTGCAAGCACTTATCACCGAAAGGTACACGGGCCACGCCTCACACAGAGCCAGTCACGTGTGAAGAATCATCACGGGGTTTTTCAGCCTTAACTTAGCTATTCTCAACTCGTTCATGGTCGTGATTCTTACTGCATCCCACCACCCTCCATCATCGTCGACGACTTGGCCATGACCAAGGTAGGCTACTGCGAGCTCACTCAGCGCCGGGCCGCATAGAGTACGATCTAATGCCGCAGTGCTCTTGTACTTTGCTATGTCTTGCCCACAGGATCGCACCGAACCATTGATGGCCAGCTCGCACAGCTTGTCGACGATCGCTGGAACCAAACGCAAAGCGCAAGATATAGCGCGCGATCACGTCGTCCAATCTACATCCGCTTGGTCCAATACACGATCCCATCACGCCGACGATTGGCCTTCACAGCGCTACTGTGCCTCGCCCACTGGTTCTGTTGAACTTGGCGCGCCTGTAACGTCACGCCCCAGTCTCGTGCTGGCGCAACATAGCCAAGATGACGAACCGCGACACACCCACCAGGATGATACCGTTGCGGCCGGAGTCAATCACTCTGCCAACATCTCGCCAACCGCGAGTGCTTCAGCGAAATCCCCAGCCAGGCGTTGTCGTTCTACTTTGAGCTGCACAGAGTGCCGGAAATGCAAGATCAAATGCGATCGCAATGTTCCGCGATGCTCCAGCTGTGTCCGTCGCGGCGTGCCGTACTTGTGTCGATGGGGCGACGCACGTGATGATTTGCACGAAATGCAGCACCCACACTCGCCCATGGCGGTCGCCTCTCACTCTCGATCCAGCAAACCTGCTTCTCCACATCCCAATCCCAACGCCCATGTCTCGACGCCTAATCACGACGCTCCGGTTGAACACGCGCACACCGTCACCAGCTCAGATTCGATCAGCAGTCGCAATAGTTTGCATGCGCGCGTTAAACGTATCGAAGCTAGCCTCGCCTCGGACGCAGCTGTAAGGCCTCAGTCTGGCGCGTCATTACCACGGTCTAGCAGTTTAGATAGTCGCACGCGTGGTCTAGCGCTGCTTCCCAAGTCGTCGGTGCTGCGCTCCCTTGTTGACTTCTACTTTGTCCACGTTGAGCCGGGCATCGATGTTCTCCCTTCGCAATCGTCGTTTCTTCGTCAGATTCAGCCGCTCATCACGCGCTCGCAGCATGTCAAGGCAGCGCTCGGCCTCTCCGACACCAATATGTTGGCTACTATCAAGGCTCTGCCCGCCAAGCCAGAAAGCCATCCTGCCATCGAGAAAGTCGACCAGTCAGGCGCAACTGACGAGACGGGCATCACCGCCACCCCCACCACCACCACCACCACCACCACCACCGTCGCTTTGTCCGGCGCGTCTAGTATTGCCGACGATGCTACTCGCAGCTCAAACGTGCAAAACGACCATCTGTGGCAAGAAATCGACCTGATCGCCTTGTTGCTCGTCCTTCTACAGGGCGCCTTTGAGCATCTCACCATCAAAGAGCTTCAGCGTTACGGGCTTGACGTTGAGAATCAGGCCGAACTTGATCGTGCCTCTCAAGTGTATTGCGATGCCGCGCTCGACCTTGTGCGTTTGGACTCGCGATTAGAAACGCCTACGCTCACCTTTCTCCAAGTCGTTGTAAGCATGCGCCATTACTACCTTCATCGCGGTCGACACCGCACCTACGCCACATTCAACACCATGGCGATTCGACTTGCAATCCAACTCGGCCTTCACCGTCTCGGCAGCCTCGGGCAGGATCTTGCCAACACGGAACTGCTCGAGCAAGCCAACACAGCACCGACATTGCCAGCCGCATCATCGTCCACTTCGACGCAGCATGCATCCAACCTGTGGGGGCTCTTCCTTCCATCCACGCAGCGCAGACGTTGGCTCGATGCGTCGTACGCCAAGTTTGCTCCTCACGATCTTGTGTTGCGTGAACTAGGTCGTAAGGTATGGAACGTCCTCGTCTGCATGGACTGGTTCCAAGCCTCTCATTACGACGGCTACTACTCGGTACATCCGGGTTCCTTCACTACAGCTCATCCAATCAATCTTTCCCAGAAACACATCGAGTCTGCTCTCATGTCTGGCACGCTGCCTCGACCTTTTCCGCAAGATCATCCGACCGAGTCGTCATTCCTTCCAATCCTCAGCTCGATCGCCCAATGCTCGCTCGAAATGGCTGATGCAGCCAACAAGGGTAGGTCTAGCTATGCCGATCTTTGCGTCATCGAAGCTCAGTTGCGCACCATTCTCGATCAACTCCCGCGCTTCTATCGCCTGGATGGTCACTGCGAGAATCTGGGCGAGGTGCAAGCATTCCACCGACAAGTACCACGTCTCACTTTTCAAAGGCTCTTGATCAACGAGACGATCCACCATCGCATCCTCAAGATCCATCGGCTCTATCTTTTGGTTGGGCTTCAATCTGAAGCTTTTCAACCGAGCGCCAAGGCTTGCATTTCTAGCTCGTTGCGCCTTGTCGAACTGGTAGACATGGCAGATGCTCGATCCTGGCCTGGGCTACGCTATTGGCACCTCAAGCTGCATCTCGCCGACGCGCTTTCCAACCTTGCGGTGGTACTCATTCATCGAGCTGGCCAGCCAGAGACGGACGAGACTCGTCACTATCGCTCGTGTCTGAATCGCGGTGTTCAGATTCTGCGTAGTGGCATCATGACTGCTTATCTTAGCGCCAGCATTCAGGTGATCCGCGCCTTGGCCAGAGCCGAGCTCTCACAACGGCGTCGCAACAACGATCATGTGTCAAGCCGCCATCCGCTCGTCACTGCCGCCGACGATGATGACCAAGCAGCATGCAACAATCGCGAAGACTTGGACCAAGTGAGTGCACGCATTGGCTTGATGGCCGACACGCACAAAGAGGAGGATGGCGACAGCAGCTCGATTACAAGAGCATTGATTGCCGATGCCACTACCACTCGTTCCTCCACCACGTTTGTATCAGGAGCTATCGAAGCTTCGGGTGGTCACACACAGCCCGCGACGACTGCTTCGGCTTTGTCATCAGACGAGGTGTCGCATTATTCGTCTCCGGTGCAAATTGATCTCGACAACTTTGTGTCGAGGGTGATGCCCGGAAACACATTTGGATTCTGGCAGCCGACTTCGGCCGCCGATACGTCGCTGGCGGAGCATACAATGGCTGGGCCTGCAGAAATAATGGCAGAGGATAGTGGTGCCAACTGGTCGAATCTCACATACCCAGTTGATTGGACTGAGGTTTTGGCTCAAATCACCTCATCCACGGCTCAAAGACTCTCGGACCCAGTTGGCCGCCAACGCCCTTTTCACTAGACTTGGCTAGTCGTGGGTCGACGATGCCCCCTCGGTGTACGGACAGTAGCCTTCCAGATGCCCTTTTCTTTTTTTTTCTTTTTTTTTCTCTCTAAAAATTTTCGCAGCAGGCCATAAAACAAGCGTAATTTCCGCGTCACACAAGTCCAAGGAGAGCGGAGAGAGGAGATCATATTGTATGTGTGCACAAACGAGGTCAGTGGCAGATGAGAAAGGAATCGGGCACAAGTCGGCATACCGACGTCAAAGATCTGTATCGATCTTTTGCGCATACTAGTCGCATACTAGTCTGGAGTGCGAGCAGCGTTCCTGGCGCTTGACACGCGGCTGCCTGTAAGGCACACGCTCCCGTTGCACACACTCGCCCCGCCACGACTCGGAACAGATGCATGGCGGTGTTATGCTGGTGCACACGCCTGTCATGTCGGTGATCGCCTCTATCAGCGTCCGACCGACGGTCTCGGAGATGCTCGGCGGGGGATGAACGGATCAAAGCGCGAATCATGAATCGCATATCGACCGTGGACCGATGAATTAATTCACAGATCAACAATTCGAATCAGAAAAAAATATGAATAATTCCGCGGTTATTCATATTCACGATTGTCAATTTAGAAGTACGAGAGTTGGTGGTTACAGTCACGAGTATCTCGTGAGTCTCGCGTGGAAATGGACATTTTCTTTTCAAGTCCTCATATATGCACGCCCACTCTGATGTATTCGCGTCTAAAACAGCCGTAATTTTCTATGCACATTTTCCCACGTCCAACATAGCCGAAGTTTTAGAAGCTTTTTTCTCCATTTTGCAATTAATTGCAGTATTTTTGGCTTGTTTCTTGGCGAAACCAACAACGATTCGAAGCGAAACATCGCAAAAACATGGGCGCCAATCACGAATGGCTTCTAGACCGCCGCCACGTACACCTCGGATCACGACGGAGGGTCTGTTGATCTGTTTTCATGTACAGTAACTTAACTGGGAACTGTTGGTTCATCCATGTGGACAAGTGGCATGGCGCGGTGCGGGGTAGAAGCTTAGTTCACAATCGCATCCACATTGCCAAGTCCTGAATTCACCAACGGTGATGTCAGCGTCAGATGGAGCGCGAAGCTGAGTTCCAGCGACGAATGCTGACGGCTGAGTGCTGAGTATTGAGCCCGCACTGTGTCTCTCATGCCAGTAATCGTGGGGGCATGGTGGACTAGCATCTTTCGTCACATATTTACGCCTCTTCTGAACAGTGAACAGGGCTCGACCATTTCTAGGAACGCGTTGATTAGTGCCAAGCTGAGGATCTCCCTTGATCTGTCTTGTCGACTCTTGACTTGCCTGCTCCTTGCTTGGGATTCTCCACCTTCGCGCCTCGAACCTCGATAGAGTGAGCTTGCTGATTGCTGCAATACTCACGGCTGTCGGTCCATGCTCACAAGCACAACCGCACGCGCATTTGCATGGACGCATAAAAGTAGCATGCGCTTCGATTGCTGCGCTTCTCATGCTGTATCATGATGCGTTCCGAATGAAACATAAAGTTTAGGCCAAAGCACCGTTGTCAATCAACGTCTTGTCGAGGCACGTTGCTGCGGCTTTCGAGACGGCGCTCTCACTCACTTTGAGCACCTTCCTTCTTGGGCCGTCTTCGATTGTCTATGCAACTCCGAAGGCGGCGCGGATGGTGATCGAGGCGGCGGCAGCGGCGGCCGTAACGGTAGGTGGTCGTTGAAGCTGGATTCGCTTGCATTTTCTTGCGCCAAAAAAAAGCCATGCTGAGTCGTTGGATTCCCATATCGGAGCTTTGTTCAGTTGTCCCTCGCTCGTACCTTGCGCTCATTGTGCTTGCTTATGCCACCATGTCACCAAGTCACCAACTGCTTGAATGCGTGCAATCGTGAATAGAGCTCTTAGAGCTCACCTGCAGACATAACTTTAAAATTCCATCGTTGCCAGACAACCGAGGCAAATGCCATCACAAGAGTCGAGTCACCGCTTCCATTCGCGAAGCTCCACTGTAGGGATTCCGTAGGTGCAAGTCAAGTTCCAACGGCGGATGCACATGCGAGACTAAGCTTTCTTTGCAACTTGCATACTTTGATCTCTCGCGATGCGCTCTCTCTCGAATGCAAACCTCGCTATCTTCTCAGCAGCACAGTTACTGCTATACCAGTAGCCGCAAAGCCGTGCTTCGACGTCACCTGTTCGTCAAGAGCCGACGCCGTCTTCCCCGACTGAGCTTTGAGTCTCGAGGCTTGATTGCAAAGCTATCGTTTGCATCTGTCGTTTGGCGCTCAATGCCTGAGAGCTGGCTCGTGCCAGAACTGTGCCTGCTGCTTGTCGCTTGCAAGCAGCCACCATGTCAACGTGGGGTAAATGCGTTTCAACAAACAGGTACACTGCTCACCAGATTCGCAACGCAGTCTACCCTACACTACCGAAGCTGAGTCCACCTGTCGCCACTCAACGCGCACGTTCGGGTGGTGTAGTAGCAACCCTTACTCTTACATATAGATCAAGCTCCGTGTCGGTTTCGTCAATCTGTGGCGACAAGCTGTGACTTGCCCACCAAACTCTAACTCTCCTCTTGTTTCTTGATCCCCTGGTCCTGTTTCTTGATCCCCTGGGTAGTTCGCTACTTGGCTCAACGCCATGGCTGGAAAACGTAATCGCTGGACACGAAATGAAGATGAAATTCTTAAGAAGGCGGTTCTTTCCAGCGCTAAGCCAAGACCAAGCTGGGCCATGATCGCCAAGCATATACCCGGTAGATCCAGCAAAGACTGTCGCAAGCGTTGGGAGCACGGCCTCAATCAAAATCTATCGCGAGGCCCCTGGTCAGGATCCGAGGATGCACGCCTCAAAGCAGCCGTCGCAGAACATGGACTACACTGGGCACTTGTCGCTACAAAGGTAGGCAAACGTACTAGCGATCAATGCGCCAAGAGATGGTGTGACGTTCTCGATCCCTCGCTCAAAAAATCTGAATGGACCGCTGACGAGGATTCAGCGCTGCTTGGCCTCTACCAGCAGCTCGGAACGGCTTGGGCCAAACTCGCTACGCATATCCCAGGCCGAAGCGCCCTTAGCTGCCGCAATAGGGCTTGCAAGATCCTGGTCCAACGCGGCGAGCCAAGACCAGGTTCGGTCGAGGCAGAAGAGCTTCGTCTCACAATGCTGGCGCAACAGCAGCCCAATAGCAACCCATCGAGTCCTTTATTGTCTTGTTCGTCACCTATGTCCGCGTCGGGTCTATCGGCAGCCGCAATAACAAGCCCTCCCCAGCTGAATTCTCAACCACAATTCATTCAGATGAGCGACAAGGATCTGAATTCCGTCTTGCCTTGGCATCGATCGCCTAGCGAAAGTGTCGGCCACATTTATAGCGAGCCCGGCGGCTGGCTACCAGGCTCGCCAGGCGATGCAGTCCTCGACAGTCTTCTCGTTTCTACTCCTGGCGCCTGCGATGACTTCTCCCTGGGCATCGGCATGGCTCAAGGCGGCAGTCTTCTCCAGACCTTGTTCGAACCAGCAGCAACGACAAGTGCATCAGAGCTGCAGTTCGATCTTGCTCCGCTATTCGAATCTGCATCTGTCAGCAGAGACCAAGCCACACCTGTCCCCGGATACATAGAGCCAGTCGACGGACGATCGGATCTAGACATGATCGATCTGACAAGCTATGCAGCGCCTTCAATGTCGAGCTGGACAGCCAACGAGAGTTTGACTAGCTCTTCTAGCTCCACAAGTCCTTGCACGCGTTGGTCAACCCCAGCCGAAGACTCTGGTCGCCTCACCTCAGCAAAGGAATGGCTGTCCTCTGGTGAGGCTAAGCCGAGTCCTGACAACGAGACCAGCTACACAAGTAGGCTCAACCACATGCATCCTCCCTTGCAAGCGTCGAGAGCTACGCAAGTATCAGCTAGGCGCATGTCGTTGCCGGCGCTCGGACAGATCATGACCATGGCTGGCGACCCGGCACGCGTGCTACAAATGCTGGCTACCGAATTCGATGCTGACCGCGTCTGCTGTAGAACAAGATCAACGAGCACCAATGCCGACGTGTCGAGCAAGACGTGCTCTGGCAGCGACGACGCGTGTCTCACGTCTCGGAACGTGGACTCGAGCTCAAGCTCGAGCGCCACCACTTGGCAGCGCTCCTACACAGCTTCGGAGGCGTCGACACTACCAGTGTGGATGCACACACTGCTAGATACCGCCTCGCACTCGACAAACACTCTAGAGACCGACCAAGTCATCAGCGCCCACGCGTGCCAGACGATGCAACATCCGTTGCAGCTGTCGTCTAAGCCAGATATAGCCATGTTGCGCTTGCCCAATTTTTCTGGTGACCAAGTATGGCTCGACAACAGCCACAACCAGCACGGCAGCTCGAGACACGTTGTTGAGCTGTCCGGCTTGGTACGAAACATGGCAGATCTCATGGCAAACATGGCCACCTTAGCGCGTGCTATTTCGAGCGGGGGCACAGCCAGCGCCACTAACACCGTGGTCTGAGTGATAGATTCGATTGACCGTATTCTGTAATGTGACTGATTCTGCCTGGGTATTGTGTACATCTGTGGTTGTCCCCTGGTAGACCTCGGTAGCGTTTGCATTCAGACTGATACGCTGTTGATTCCTTTAGACACTGTTGTTGGTGCAGCGGAACCTCAACTCGGAGCGGAGCATTCGCGACTGAGCTAGTTTGCTCGGTAAGCGACGTAGCAAGCGACGTGCACTTCCGCTGCACGTCGATGCATGTGCTAGCTAGATTGCTGCATTCACACGATTCCGCCCACGTTCATCGCGACTGCTGCACGCAGTCTGGCTCGTGACTGTTTGCTTGTATGTGTGAGCGGTTTCGTTCGACGCTGCATTGCGCCGGTTCACACGTCTCTTCGACCAGCTGGACAAGTGGCGGCGACCCTCGTGGTTCCATCTGCCCCGACCTCACGTTGCGCCTACCTACCGTCGTGCGGCTTCGGTTGCTTGCTTGCATCCCTGTCTTGGGCTCTCTATAGCTTGCGGCAGCTGAGACCCGGCGAGCTAGGTCTCGAACCCCTAGCATCTCTTGGCAACAGCAACCAGTCACAGATCGAGGATTTTTGCGCGCTAGTTCTGCCCAACCATACTATACATTCGAGTTCAAACGAGCGCGATGACGTTCTGTCCATCTAGCGTGCTAGCTGGTGCCTGTTTTTGGGTACTCAGACATTCACGGTTCGCATTGGCACTTTGGTATCTGATCGCGTTGACGTGAGCACATTCGCCATGCGTTCCTAGATTCGTGATTCATGATTCGTGGATTCGGGTGGGTTGCTAAACGCCATTTTTCTCGCGATTCCCTTTTAGGAAGGATAAACCCACGCTAGTGCAAGCACTTGCGGCGCTGATGGATAGATCATGGCAACGATTTTGATCAATCGTGGGTGTACACGCCACCGTGCCTGGCTCAGCTACGTGGTGACACACAGTGCGCTCTTGGCGTCGCTCCTTGACGCTGGCACGCGAGATGGATGGCAGCCAAGCAGGTCGTCTCTGCTCCGCCATTCGTGATTAGCTCGGCTTTGAACGGCTTCGGCTGCAGCTTCGGATGCGCTCGTCTGTTTACAGGATCACGTGCTTTGTACCTGGTGTGTTTCTACACGAAAAGAGCCGGGTGACGAGCTGAGTCGTCCAAGGAGCGCTTGGTCCGCGCATCTGTCTGCCATCCTTGGTGAGCAACATGTGCGGTCGGTCGCTTCTGGAATCGATCGGGGATAGCCGCGATCTCGTCTTCCCCCTCTAGGAAGACAACTCCCATTCCTGCCATGTGGTGTGAAGTGACTGCAGCCAGATGCGCAATAGCGTCGCAATACAGAACCACCAACGTTGAGTGTGCAACACGACGAGTCAGCGCATATCCGGATCCAAGAAAGAAAAACGCATCGATGCATCGATAGACTCACTGTGACAGTGCAGCATCCAAGCACCAGGATTGTCAGCTACAAAGCGCAATACCAACCATCCCGCCGTAGGCAGCAAAAACGTATCGCGCTTGGGCGGGTTATCGAGGTTGAGCTGCACACCATGCGCCATAGCTTCGGCGGCACTTTGGAATTGCCAATCGTCATACTCGTTGGATCCCAATACCCAGAACTTGTGACCGTGCAGATGGATCGGATGCGGTGGTTCGGCGGGCGCTGGAAACAGAGCGTTCTGTGCATTTTGCAGAATCACATCCACCACGTCTCCCTTGGCGATGCGGATCAGCCAATCTGGATCGCGCGTACCAGTGTACTGGGACGAGTTGGAAAACAAGACGGGCAAATTCAACTCTTCTACCATTCGAAGCGGGCGCGATGCGATCGAAAACACGGTTGGCTCGCTCTGGTTAGCGTGGAAGATCAATGTCCTGTCGACCTTGGACGGTGGCGCGTCGGCGATGAATGGCATCGACTTGATGGGATCGTATGTGCTGGTACCCTCAGCAGGTGTAGCGTTGTACTTGACGTGCGATCGGCTCATGTCGCGCCATGGATCCGCGACCGAGACGCTGGTCTGCTCCGTCGTTCGTCGCTTCTGGTGCGGCGCATCTTGGTATCGCAAAATTCCAACGCCTCCCATCACCTGGGCGAATCCAGCGCTATTCGCTCGAATGTAGTAGTCGCCTCCGTCCGGCTTGTCTGTCCTGACCATGACTCCGTACCTCTGACCGATGCTGACGGGCAATGCCTGCACTTTTTCCGGAACAATGTAGTCTCCATCCGCTGAAATCACCCACAGATCGTGAGCGTCGATGCTGAAAACCCACGTCCACTCGCCTCCCACATTGGCAAGGTTGATCAAGGTCCACTCTGAATGTGTCGGAACGATCTCGAGCTGGCCAGTGCTGTTGCTGCATCCCATGGGCGACGTGATGGTGTGAGCACTGTAAATGCCCGAGCCTGGGATCACAAGGCATCCACGCGCATCCAACTTGCTCTCGAAGAAGGGCATAGCGTCGAACCGACCGCCCGCAGCTTGATTCAGCGTCTCGGCGCTAGCACAATAGATGCTACCTTTGCCGTTGAACAGCACACTGTCGACGCACGTGGTTGGACGACCGCTCGCAAAGAACATTGCCAGCGCCTCGTCCTCTTGCACGTGTTTCCAATCGTACAATGCCAAGTTTCGAGGCGAGTCTTCGGCTTGTTGCATAGCGGCCACTTGGTCTCCACTTGGATCGATCAGCTGGAACGGTCGTGGACGCTGCGCCGATGGTCGGATGTACAGCAGCCCTTTCACCCCATCATCCAGGTAGCCGCGCAGATGAGCGTGGTACCAGTGTAGACCTGTTTGATTCGTCGGTGTAAACTTGTACGTGTAGTCGCCCAACGGAGGAATCGCCCATTGCGTTACTCCCGGAACACCGTCCATTTCCGGACTACCGATCTGCAAGATTCCGTGCCAGTGTATCGTGATATCCACTGGCAGGCTGTTGTGGATTGAAATCTCGACATCGTCACCTGTAGCCGCCTCAGACCGACGCGTTAGCTCTCGTTACCTAAACCCATCAGGTCGCCGTTATCCAGGGCTGGCTACGGCTACTCACCTTGGTCCAATTCCAGCACTGGGCCAGGCGTATGTCCATTGATGCCAAACGTCATTCGATAATGACCATCTTCTCGAAAGCATGCGAGTAAGACCAACAAGCAACGTGAATCAGCCAAGGATTGTTTGAAAAGTGTTTCTTCGCCAGCTGTCAATTGTACACACCTGGTGCCTCGTATAGCGGTGAAATGGTCCAGTCATGCTGTACCGTCTTTGCAAACACCATCCAAGTGCTAGAAAGCACTAAAAGCGCTGTGAAAAGTGGTGATATGTAACGCTGCATCCTTGTACACAGTGGTGGTCGAGCGTAAAAAGGCGTCTTCCCAACCGTCAAAGCAACGCAGATATACGGCCAGCAAAACTCCGATGATTACTTTGTTGTGCCCACCACCGTGCAGTCATCTGCGAGCAAGGATCGGGTAGACGAGTTGCGCAAATCTGCAGCATGACCCATCTCGAGCTGGGCAACCAACTCGCGCAGTCTACTCGGTGCTAGTCGGGTATCGTCGCTAACGGGTAAGTGTCTACTTGACGCTTGTCACAGGCACGAGGTGCAGTCTCGACGCTCGAACCTCGCTAAAGTGTACTGCCAGAGCATTTGGCAGCCTCCGGCAGCGTTGCACGTTGTTTTCAACCGCGCATGTGCGCCAGGCTACCACTCCGTAACTGCACGCCTGCTACAAGCTGGGTCTTCTGGTGTGTGCGATCGATCGCGCAAACAAAAGCTTGAATGGCACGAAGCGGCTCTACCGCTGATAAATGACGGCAAGCGGTATATGGACACAGTGGCTGGTGATATGGCTCTACGAAAGAGAACGCGAGTATTTGAGTCTTTTGGTTGGTGCGCCTCTCCTGTAGAGAACGAAACGTTACATGCAGGCGTGGCTCTGGTCCGCACCTCCTCGTCCGCAGGCTTCACAGATCGATACACCGATGCTCTTAGCGATGGCCCGCCTGGTGCGAGCCAATACGCCGCTCAGGTCTCCAACACAAACATCATGATGCCGCGCCACGTCAAAGATTGTTGCACCGATCAACGGTGTCAAGAGAAGACTTTATTGGACAACATTCGGAGCGAAAGGAGGTCTGAACCAAGTGCGCATTTGTGTACAGAGTAAAACTGCAAGTCATATCCACGACTCAATGATGATAATGAGAAGAGCGAATGAGATGCGCAGCGCGTTCAGCAACCGCATAGACAGCGGACTGAATCTGCGTGGTGGGGATTTCGGGGAACACGCTAGCATCGACAATGCGCAGTCCATCAACGTTGAACACGTTGAGGTTTGTGTCGACCACGCCCTGCTCGCGTGTGCTTGCCATGCGTGCAGTACCGCAAATGTGGTGGATGGTAGCCAAGGATTGATAAATGGCCTCATCAATTTGGTCGTCGGTCTGGATGTCGAGACCAGGCGAATTTTCATCCACGAGAATGCTGGCTAGTGAGTCGGAAAGCATGGCTGCACGCAGCCTCTTGAAGCCCCATCGCAAGATGTTGAGATCCGCAGTGGACGACAGATAGTTTGGGTTCACCAGAGGAAGCTCTTCGGGACAGCTTGAATTGAGTCGAACGCTTCCTCGTGACTCGGGCGTGGTTAACACAGGGATCACAGTCACAAGCTGCCTCATCGACGAGCAGTATAAAGATCAAGAAAAGTTTGGTGAGCTGGGTGAGCTGATCGCCATCGTCTTTGCTGCCACAACGCTCTGCTCGCACTTACATTTTCGGTATTGGATGGGTTAGCAAATAGCGCAGTGTTAAACAGGTACTGCAAGTGGTTTTGGTCTTTCGGCAATTGCTGGTGGTACGTAGCATTCCAGGCTTCGAGCAAGTGGTCGGGCACTCGCTCGGCAGCTTGTGAGCCGCCCAGATCCGAAGTGAGCTCGCCTTTGTTGCGCCTGTAGTCATTCTGCAGCTCTTCAAGGTAGGTTTCGTTCAGCCACTGAGCAGTGGTGGTGATGTTATCTCTAACCCGGTAGGTAAATACGGGAAAGACGTGATCAATTGCATGCGATCCTACGGCGGGCGAGTTCAAGATAGTTTTGATTCCGTGCTTTGCCAGGTGCCGAGCTGGTCCAATACCAGATAGCATGAGCAATTTCGGTGTCTGTACCGCCCCGGCTGCCAAGATTACTTCTCGCCGAGCTTTCAACAAGACCTTGTTCTCTGGTTTCAAACAATGTTTGAGAAACGAATGTCAATACTTCACTCTTTGGCTATCACAACAGGTTTGCAAGACTCACTGGAAACAAGGTCGGTTACCCAGACACCGTCGGCGATTCGCATTTTGGAGCGAATGCGAATCTTGTCGGCCCGTGTTCGTGTAAGGATACGGACATTCTTGCGGCTCTCGAGGAAGGGCATGTGGGCTGTTGCAGCCGAAGATCTGGTGCTGTTGCTAGGATCAATCGTCATTGTATGATAGGCGACACCGATTGAGCTTCCTGCATTGAAATCGATCAGCGGAAATGAAGGTCCACCGTTTGTGCTATTCTGGAAAGCGGCGACAAAGTAGCTTGCAAATCTCTCTTGATTGTGCGGATACGAGACTTGTACGGGCCCCGTCGTGTTGACGTAAACGCTTGCATCATATGGAGAAACAGCAACGTCGGTGTCTAGCGGGTTGAAGTGCACCGACTTATCAAAGTATCTGACCATGTTCGACCAGGACCAAGCCGTGTCATTGAGCTGAGAAGCCCACTGATCGAAGACGGATGGAGCACCACGCGAGTAGGCCATGAAGTTGACACTGCTTCCACCACCCAGGCCAAAACCTTGCTGGTATACGATGCTGCGCTGCTTCGCATGTTGCTGGGGAGTGGTGGTAAGGTTCCAATCGTATTGGCCTCCGCTCAGTCTGGTCACGAAACCAGGGACGCTGACGTTGGTAGAGCCCCTGGGATCATCGCCAGCTTCAATCACCGTCACAGTGATGCTTGGATCCTCTGAAAGTCGCGAGGCGACTACCAGTCCAGAAATCCCGCCTCCGACGATAATGTAATCCGACGTCAGGTGCTTCACCGCTACTGCGTGCACACTGGCAATCGTGGCAAGTCCCACGAGCAACAGCATGCGCCAAAGATGCTTGTAAGAAGTCGCAGAGCTGCTTGAAGCCATCTTGAAGAAGCTCAGATGTCTAGGTCAGCGCCGTGTATGTAAGGTATCTATGCTGAATTTCAGAAAGATATCAAAGTGTAGGTTGCAATATCACCCTTTTAACGCTTCTCGTCGTTGCGTTGATCTCCGGAACGCTCGCCACGACTTTCTATGAGGATTTACACCATAGCTACTAGTAAACAGCTGTCATGGCCCTACAGACGTCCCGAAGCAGACCGACGCCGTACGAAGTACCGTATGCCAAGCTGCCCCATTAGTGACTCACCAGGCAAAGACTCTTTAAAAAAATGCTTAAAAAAGATTTAACGCCGGGTAACGGCGAATCACGAAGCGTAAACGCAGCTCTTGTAATGAAGCTAGCTCGTCGTTTTACCCTGGGTCGCCATCGTCGCTGAACTCGGTCGGTCACAATCACGAACGGCTTGCAAGTGAAGCGTGCCGTTCGTACTTTGTCCTTTCTGATAGTTTCCAGGTGAGAGCTTTTCCAATCGCGGGTAGATGCGGCTCAAAGAGTATTACATAGGCGGACGCAGCAATCACGAATCCTTGAAACTTCTGCTGCCTCTACCTCTTCGGCTGACGTTCTCCTTACTCGAACTTGTACAGCCCTCAACGATACTATGATTGGCTCACACATTCATAGCAGCGTGAAGAAAGCGATCATGCTATTGGTGCTTGTCATGATGGCTCTCTGCCACCATTGTGCTGCTCAGACGCAAAACCCGGAATTTTTGCCCACTGCTGGAACGGTTTCTGCGCCTGCTGCCAATGCCATCTTGAGAGCAGACGGTTCCAATATCCACATTTTCTACAATGGTGTCGGTAAGTCTCTGCTCTGGTGATTAAGCTACGATTGCTCGATGATGATCCGTCTGACGGTTATGACGATCGAAATCTGTTCTCAACGGACAACAGCTGCGGAAGGATTCGAAAGCACACGATTGGAGCTTTACCTGCTTACCACAACCAACGGTCTCTCTGCGCCTGGCGTGGGTAATATCTCGTCTGGCTATCAGCGTTTTGGTGGTCTGCCTGCTTTGGCCAATTTGCCACCCAACGATTTCCAGAACGGCACTTCTGAATCACTTCGTAATGATCGTCGCTTCAACGCGTACAACTACACCTTGCCTCTACCCAACAACTCTGCAGCAGGAAAGGTGGCTGCTAACCTCACTTTCCTCGAGTTCTACCGTTCGCCCGACGACCAGGGCCTCGTTTGGGTCTCACTCAACTACCATCCAGTACTCATTGATGCCAGTGGCTATTGAAGCAACTCAACGTGGTCCATTTCAATATCAATCTATTGCGAACAAGAAGCAGTCGTGAAGAGTGCATTCAGCTGAAAGATGGTATGATTTGCGCTTGCAAAGGCATTCTTTCTCGGTGAATCCGAAACAGTGGACAAGAGCTCACAGCAGACCAGGCCTGATGAGACAGTGCCTTCAGATCCAGAGTGCATAGCTATTGGAGTATGCGGTTTCCGAAGTCATTGCTGAGCTTGTCAGTAGTAGCAGCAGGCGACCCAACTGCCCAGGCAGCCTCCAAAGGCTTGTTTCGACGTCTGTCAGGCAACATTGGCTCGATCGTTTCTACTGTGATAGTGGCTTCGCAATCTGCACCTAATGTTCAAACGAAGTTCAACAGGTTCAATGTTCAACGCTTGCTTGCTCGTCAAGGAGCCTTTGAATCTCTTCTCTATGTACATATGACTTGGTACAGATGTTGCGAAACTACGTAACAGCCGAGCGAGGAAGCGATGCTTCAGTGCTATGGCCCGGCCAAGAAAGAACACACCTTCTCCAGCTCGGTCGAAAGACTGGCTACATTGCGCTTTGCAAAAGGCGTAAAGTGGTTGCCTGCAATCTCGCAGCACATGGTCAATTGTCCGATGTGATCCCATCCCAACGTAGCATAGTTCTGCTGCTCGCCACCATAGCAGTTGCGTTTGAGAAGCCAGCCGTGTCTTTCAAAGTCGCTCTCGCTGAGGTTGCAAGTCCAGTAGGATTCTCGACTTCGAAGCAGGCACAAGTCCAAGGTGGCAGTACCGTTGGTCGATTTGTTCGACTCTAGGACGGATCCGAGCGCCGTATTCGCGTCAAGCTTAGCGCGCTTGGCATAGCCGACCATGGCAGCACCAGAACGAAGGAAGGACGCTTTGATGAGCTGGCGCGTCAGCCCAGAAAGACGATCGACCTTGTCCGAGTGACTGCGATCGTCGACTCCATTTGGCGTGGAGCGCGTCTGAGGCATGAGCGAAGCAATGATCGTAGCGTCCAGGGGTGTGTGATCCAAAGGACATGGCGAATCGATGGCCACGGTGCCTAGAACACGCTCCGAGCCGGATCGGTCCTTGAGCTGGTAGCCAACTTCCCATGCCAGTACACCTCCGAACGACCAACCGCCCATGATCAAGCCACCGTCTCGATAGACCGAATCAATCCTATCCGCCAGCATTGAGGCATGCTCGACAATGTCCAAGGAGCCAGCCGACGGATCCCACATGCGCTCATGGTGCAGGATCCAGATGTCCCGAGTCTGATCCGCAGGAAGTGAGCATGTTGTAGTTGCGATCCCGGAGCCATCGGCGCAGAGGAACAGCGGTGCTGCTCCTGAACTGTTGCCAACACGGATACGTACCGGATTCTGCTCCATGCGAAGCGCTTTGCGCAGGAACTGTGCGTCGGTGCTCGAGATGCTGTGCCAGCTGTCTGCTGCGGTCGAGATCGGCACAGTAGGCTTGTGGTTCTGGTCGAGTGTGATCGCCTTCTTCCCGCCTTCGACTACAGGGCGCAGCGTGCTGGTCTGAGCGTGCGCAGTGGCCTTCACTGAAATATCAGCGTCTCTTATCGACTCTTGAGCTGCTTTCTCTGGCTTTGGCGGGCAAACAGCGCTCAAGTACTCCTGGAAAGTGACGTCGTTCGAAATTAAGTCAACGTCGAGCTGTGCTGTCCCAAATTCTGTACGAAGGGCCTGTACGAGCTCAAGAATGCCAAGAGAGTCCAATCCTAGTTCTTCGAGGGTTGCGCCGTGCTGATCGGCCAGCCCAGCTGTTGACGTGCCAAGGATCCTGGCCAAAACTTCGGCAGCTTGAACTTCTGCAGCTTTGCTATTTTGAGTAACAACTTCCTTCTGAGGAATGCCAGGATACTCCATAGCTGCCGCTGAGCTGCTGTCAAATGCCTCGACCAGCGGTGTCGGTGATGCGCTTTGCACAACGTCAGTGTCTCGATCCTTTGCTCCAAGGCCATCGTCTGAGCTGGCGAGTTGGGCGAGATCTGCAATGGTCAATCCGGAGTCGATTCCGATCTCTTCGAATCTTGCGGCAAACTGCTTACCAACGCTCTTGTTGAGGTACGAGATGAGTTCGATGAAGAGCAGCGAATCTACACCGAGCTCTTCGAGAGTGCTTTTGGGATCTATGCTATTCTCGTTGATGCCCGTCGCGAGTGCAATTGTGCTGATGATCTTTGGGAGCATGTTTGTAGGCCGGCCAGATACCTTCTTCGCATGTGGACTTGCGATCGTGTCTGAAGTGTTGGTGTCTGAACTGTTGCGTTCCGCTGCGCTTCGGCACACCGCCTCTGCAGGCATGGGAGCGACATGTGCAGCACTGATGCAGGTTGATCCGTTCAACACTGAAAAGAAAGACCGCTTGGAGAGCTTCTTGAAACGGATCTTATCGACCGAGACGATGACTCTGCCGTTCAGCGAAAGAGCCTGAGCACTCGCCAAAAACGATGACGTCCTAGCATCCCACTGTAGCTCTACTGCGATCTGCTGGACCGAGTCATGCTTGCTGGCCATGTCAAGATATCGCACCTTTCCAACACTTTGAGCGATAAAGACGACATTGCTCTGATACTGCGGTGATGTGTGCGCCATGTAGCCGCATGCGTGGAGAAGCGTGTCTTGCAGGATCGGACTGAGAACATACTCTCCAGACCACATCTGCTTGTGGATCCGCTCTTTCGCCTGATCGGTGAGAGTTGCTTCGCCATTCGTAGCATCCTTTGTCGTCCGAAGACTTGCAATTGTCTGGTACAAGTCGGAATAATCTACCACTCTGTCAGCAAATGTAGCGTATAGATCCTTCTGTGCAGTGGAAAGCACCGGTGGAGATGGTGTTACGATTCTCGCGACATCGATTGTCGAGTCGGCGCCCATCGGTTTCACAGCAAGAGACGCCGACGCGTGGCTGGTAACTTGATTCTTGCCGCTGCACGATAAACAAGAGGACAAGATCGTCACTGAGTATACCATCCCTCGATCGTTTTCGAGCTCAGTGATTCGTTTCAGCTGGCAGATGATCGAGCCTGGATTCGCTTCGTCGTACCGGAGAGGCGCCGAATAATGGACGTCGGCCAGCTCCAAGATGTTCGGATTGGAGTGTGCTGTTTCGCTACAGGCATTCAGGTGCTTCTCGGCGGATGCCAGCATCATCTCGTGGTAGACAGAAGCCGGGCACATCCCAACTCCTGCGACCTTGTGACCCAGTATCTCGTCCTTGACTTCACGGACAGGCAAGACATAAGCTGAAATACCTTGTTCGCGCACAGAGTGTATCTGACAAGCCTCGACTTGATAGCGCTTTTTTGCGGTTTCCGTAGATGGGCTAGCTTGACCGTGGGCACTTGCTGCTGCTGCGACCAACGTCTCGGCGGAAGCACCATTCGTCTGGATTTGCTGCTTCTGTAATGCAGCCTGTGCCACCTTGGCCTGGTAGGACACCCAGTAGCGGTCCTTTGCAAACGAATGGAGCGGCAAATCGGATAGAGGTGAGACTTGCTGACCTGCGATAGCTAGGAGCTGTTCGAAATCGATTTGGGCTCCGTAAGTATACAGCGCTGCCAGAATTTCCCACATGGACATTGATTCTAGTTGGTCGAAAGCCTGGTCAAGTGCTTCTTGCGTGTCGAGCTTTGCGATCAGACCGACTTTGTTGTCTGTGAGAATGACGATACTCTTTGGTCTCGAAATCTGCAAGTCGGTGTCTATTTCGGCGGTTTTCAGCTTGTAGAGCGGTGCTAGAGCAAGGTCGGAGACGCTAGCCTCGATGTTCATGCTTTGCTCCAGCGCGTCCTGCAATGGGATAGCACCTGTGTACACTTTCCATGCGAGTTGGCTCTCATGTGTGGGGGCTGCGATGCGCAGGTTGTCAACACTCCATGCGCTCCAAGTCTTGAGCGTGGCGATATTTCTTACGAGTGAGAGAGCTTTCTTCTCACGCCTTGAGGACGAGCAGAGCAGATCAGAGATGTACTGAGTCTGGCTAGTGGGAAGAGCCTGAACCGTTTCATCCCAAAATCGTTTGAAGAGCTTATCTGACCAAAGCCTCTGGCGGGCAAAGCTGGAAATGTCCAGGTGTGTGGAGAGGAGACCGACCACGGGTGCTGACGCTTTACCGATTCGCTCGAGCTTTTCGCCCGCATCGAACCGATCCAAGGCTGAAGCAAGCTTGCCTTCGATCATGTCCAAATTGGCGCCGGGAACCGAGAAAGCCAATCGGTAGTGCGGGTGGTGAATGCGCCTCGCGCAAGTCGAGTAGCATAGCCTGGATCCCAGTTCATCGTTGCAAGCATTTCTAGAGGCACGGATCCAGACAAGATAGTCGCAAATCAGCTTGTGCATACCATGGGACGTGCGGGCAGACAGGCAGAACAGCGAATCTGCATGCGCATTTTCTCTGGCTCTAAGAGTCGAAGACGAAGGCGGGACAGTAACGTGCTCCATCAGGATTGCGCTAGCATTGGAGCCAGCAGCTCCAAAAGAGTTGAGTAGCGCGACTCGTGGGGCTCCGTTTGGAGGTCGAGGCCATTCGGTCGCACTTGTAGGGATTTGCACCTTGTGAGTTTCGACCAGTGCTCGCAGTTCCGGGTTCAAAGTCTTGAGACTAACCTGGGGAGGAATCTGAAAGTGCTTGAGCATACCCAGAAGCTTGCAAAGTCCAGCAAAGCCCGCTGCCGCTTCAGCGTGACCGACGTTTGCCTTGACACTGCCGACCATCAACGGCACGCGACGTCCCGCAGTGACGCCCGAGGCAGCTGGCTGGTTGCTCGTAGAACCGTATAAGCTGGTCACACTGGCCATCTCGCAACGATCGCCAGCTTTGGTTCCTGTTCCGTGCATCTCGACGTAGCCGACCTGATCCGGGGAGATGCGCGTATCCTGGTGGAGCTTTTTAAAGAGTGCGTGCTGGGTTTCAACGTGCGGATGTGTGATAGATACGGCAAGTCCAGATTGGTTGAGAGCTGTTCCACAAATGACTGCCTCGATGCAGTCTTGATCATGGACAGCGTCTTGGAGCTTCTTGACAACGAAAGCGGCAACGCCTTCCGCCCTACCGTAGCCATCTGCTGATGCATCGTAGGTCTTGCACTTTCCGTCTGGGCTGAGAAAGTGGCCCCTCCAAAGTCCCAGCATGGTGAGCGGACTTGAAATAATGTTGACTCCGGCCACCAGAGCAGCTCGACAGTCGCCCGTCTGAATAGCGCGACAAGCCATGTGAAGAGCTACGAGCGACGAAGAGCACGCAGTATCCACCACGATGCTGGGACCCGACCAGCCGAAATGGTGCGAAATCCGACCAGCCATAAAGGCGCGCAACGTGGCAGGCGAATAGAAGACGTCAACCTCTTGACACTCGAGATTGGCAATGTAATCGTCGGTAGCTGCAGCCACATATACACCAAAAGTCTCTGGCGCATTGCTGACTAGATGAGACGTGTTGCAGTAGCCCGAAGCTTCAACAGCTTCATGCGCCACTTCTAGTAGCTTGCGTTGCTGGGGGTCCATTACGCGAGCTTCACGCTTGCTCATGCCGAAAAACGCAGCATCGAACGTATCTGCATCGTCTATCACGGCTGCATTGCGTACACCCATGCGTCGATAATCCCGGCCGCGCTCTTGGGACTCGGTGTAGAACTGTTTGATGTCAAAGCACCGTTCCGGGATCTCGTCGATCGCTTGAGCTCCCGCCATCAAGAGGCTCCAAAATGCCGACGGAGAATCAGCTCCTCCGGGAAAGCGGCAAGAGTGACCGACGATAGCAAAACTTTGACTTGACATGCCGATAGATTACCAATGTGGCTAACGCTGGTTTACCGGAGAGTAAGCGAACGAGGACGACCAGTAGTTTGTTTTATAAAGCTCCAGGCTCTTACTCAGCCCGACGAGGCGAACCGACCCTGACAACGAACGAATACGGACCCGTGTCGACGGAAAACCAGTAGCAAGAGCTTTGCTTTGTCCAACTTCCAGCGCCGATAAGCGCCCTTTCCACACCGGGCACGTTCTCTGATCTCGATACACTGTGCTGTGAGCTCGAGCATAAGGGTACGTACACACGACAACAGCCTACCAGTGTCGCCAAAAGAGCGCTCGCTTTGGGCTTGCTGTCGAACAGCGCGAATCTCAAACGGCGGTCCACTCGTGACTACATCGGTTCCGCCAGCGTCACCGAGCATCCCAGATACTCACGAATGTAAATCCATCTAGTCCTACCGTGGTACCAGGCCAGCCAAGCTACAATCACGATTGACTCTCCTCACCTTTGCTTACGGTACGGTATCTACCCTGATCTGATTCACGATTGATGACGCCGGGTAAAAATAATTATTAATAAAAAAAATAAAAATAAAAAAGTCTGGGGCTAAGGTGAGGTGAGGTGAGGCACGAGGTGAGGGGCGCCGAGGGAGGTAAAGGTTTCCTTGTATCTCTCTAAGCTTGACCGACTGCAAGTCATCTGCTGACTGGCTCACTCGGCTCATAGTGAGGACCGTGTGCATTGGGAAGCATCCTTGATGTGAAGCACAAAAGTGTCTGATTTGTGAAATCGCGCTGGACGAGCAGCGAGCATTGCTCCGTTGGTTGATAAAGCTCCGCTTTCTTCCAGGCGAGAAGTCGTGCTCCAAGCATTCGTCTACATCCCTTGTTTTCCTGAAAACTAGCCTCTTTCTTTGAGGATGGCTTCTTGCCTCAACAGCAATCCAGATGGTGCGCCTGTCTTGACCACCGCTTCGAAAGTGGTCGGCGAAAGCTTTGCAGAGAGAGCTAAGAGCTTGCGTCAGCTTCTTGCTCTTATCCAACAGAGTGGCTCTGCTCTCCTCGAGAATTACCAGCAGCTTGAAGCACGGCAAGAACACTCCTCGTCCAGCTCTCGTGGATCTGTAGAGTCGCATGACATCTACGAAAACACCCAGACGCTCTTGGGCGCCGCGGGCATGTTGGGCGAAGTGACGCAGGATCCTGGCCTCCGTTGTTTGCAGATGTGCGGCTCCTTCTTTGAAGCTCGAGCATTCCATATTGCCATCAAGCATCGCATCCCGGATCTAATTGCACGATCTCCCAAGGGACGTCTTTCTGCCGAGGCTCTTGGCAAAATCACCGGTGTCGAGCCACGTAAGCTTGCTCGAGTCTTGCGTCTGCTCGCTGCCAACCACATGCTAGCAGAGGTCGACGTGGACACGTACGCCAACAACCGTATCTCTGCTTGCCTCGTTGACAACCCTGGCCTTAACGCTTACATCCATCACTACGGTGAGGAGCCATACAACGCAGCCGGTGCTCTTTTCCACCAATTGGGCACTCCGAAAGGAGACTCGTACGATATTCTCGATGCGGCGTTCTCCGATGTGTATGGACGCAAGCCTCGATGGGAATGGCTCGAGGAGCACGATGAGAAGACTGGCAAGCCTAGAGAGCAGCTCGAACGCTTTGGCCTGGCTATGCTGGGAGTAGGCGATGTTGAAGTACCTGGTATCTTGGCCGACTACGACTGGGCGGGGCTGGGCCAGAACGCTTTAGTCGTCGATGTCGGTGGAGGAGTCGGTCAGATGAGCATGAGTCTAGCGCGAGCTTTCCCTAATCTCAGCTTTGTCGTTCAGGATCGTCCGCCGGTCGTCGAGCAAGGAATCAAAGTGTGGACCCAGCAGGCACCCGAGCTTGTATCTCGATGCCGTCTCGAGCCGCACGACTTTTTCCAACCGCAGCCGGTCCACAATGCGAAAATCTACCTGCTGCGTCATGTGCTGCATGACTGGGCCGATCAAGAGAGCATAGAGATCTTGAAGAACCTCAAGCCTGCACTCGGCCAAGGTTCGCGCATCTTGTTGGCAGAACAGCTCATGGTCTGCGCTACAGGAGACTCGCGCCTCCGCTCCGCTCCTACGCCGCTTCCTGCAAATTATGGCTATCCTGCCCGCTTCAGTCATCAGCGTGACCTGAACATGATGGGTCTCATCAACGGCATCGAGAGGACCCCATGCGAGTTTGATGCTCTGGCAAAAAAGGCTGGTCTTAGAGTCATTCGCTTCATCAGCTGCAGAAGTCAGATCGGCCTGGTTGAGATCGGTTTGGCATAAGCACCTCTTGCAAGAACGCTATCGAGTTCTTCATTGTACTTCCTAGCTCCGTCATGGTCCGAATAACAGAACTTTTGATGGATTCAGCTTGGTTATCCGTTGAAAACAGGAATGCCGCGAACTAGATGACACGCAACAAGCAGTGGATCGGTTCATCAAAGAAAACCATTCCCGTCTGGGAGCTGCCGCAAAGAGACTCGTGACTGTCTCTTTCGTGTTGGCAGCCTGCAGTATGTCTGTTCAAAACTCCATGTGCCAAGTCCACCACTGAGCCTCAAAAACCAGCCCAAAGAAGGTCGACTTCACAATTAGTGACAAGATTGATCCAGTCTATTCACGATTAATCAGAGTAGAGCTGGCTACAGTAAGGAATAGCAGCGCTTTGTTTGTCCTCCTTTCGTAGTGCAAAAGTGTCACATTCACGATGGTGCAATAGTAAGAGCGAATCAGAAGCCCCTTTCCGCCTCTTACAGCGAGTGTCGGTCAGTCGGCGAATAAGCCCTTTCGTGGTTCATTCGTGATTCGTGATTCGTGATCGGTGATTCGTGCTTATTTGGCCAACTGGCCTTGTACAAGCACCAGGTGGTTGGACCCTTGTCTCGGCTATCTTGCCAAAAAGCATGGTCTGTCTCGGCTAGACGAAGACGCCGACCTGGTCAATCACGAATGCACTCCAAAGAACTACCGCTATGCTTCACGATTCGTGTCAATCACGAATGCCACGGCTGTGTTTCAGTTTAACACCAACAATCACGAATCACGAATGCACAATCGGGATTCATGGATGCTAGTCTGTGAGTGTTGGCTTCTTCCAGTGACGTGTGCAGTTCCGTTTTCAAAGAGATGCTTGCTCAAATGGGGCGAGTTGGCTCTCTTGTTCAGACAGATGTAGAGTAGGGATGCTATCAAGCAACTTAACGCGGTCGATCTGCAATCGTGATTCTTCGTGATGGTCTCAGCGCACTCCTGCCAGATAGAGTGATACTACTTGGTGATGCTTGTCACCTGAACATGGATATTGACTTTGAAACAAAATGCAAATGGTGGATACGTAACGACTCTCTTGAACATAGGTGCGACCAAGTGCTTGTCTCGCGGACAGAGACAGGCGTGAGGGAAAAGCTTCAAGATTGTGGCTAAGCAAGACCTGGCAGCAGAGAAGCGAAAAACGCCTCGACAGCCTTCCACTCGTAAATGCTGCTGGTCACGAGCGCAACATGGCTGTCGGGGCGAACGACGACCAAAGCACCTCGGTTCGGATCAACGCGCCACTTTTCGTGTGCTGGATGGACGAGCATGCTCGGTTTGCCCATTTGGTCCGGGTACGGAGACAGACTAGCCCGATCATCGCACATCCACCAATCTGGATTGAACTGGACCACGTTGGCGTCGATGGCTCGCGTCGAGTAGCAGCATAAGTCGGTTTGACTGGCAGCAAGTTGCATCGATACATGACTGTGCATTGTGATACCGACCAGCTGCAGCACAGGTCGATGTGGATCGAGCAGACCTGGCAACAGGTGCGATCTGTCAGGTTGTACTTCTGAAGCGGGATGCTTTGATCGAAGCTGTTGATGGAGGCCTCCAGGCCTGGCAACGTGTTTCAGAAAGCCCAAGATCTCGCTGGTGGGCAGCAGACCTGTGCAAGCGAAAACGGTAAAGCGAGCATCCGCGAAAGCTAACGACTCGAGTACCGAGATTGGATTGCAGTCTTTCCATCGCGTCACGGTGGCAGGAAGCAATCTTGCGCCAGCGAACAAGCCAAACGGCCCGCAAACCGCACCTGTCGTAGCAGCTTGGCCAGCAGACGACAGCAGCCACGCTAGTCTCGACTCGGCAGGCTGTTGATCGTGCAGTGCACTTGCTGCTGCGCAAGAGTCGCTTTGGTCAGTTCCAACCAGCTGACTGCGTGGGTAGAGGATCGAAACGCCGCTCTGATACGCTTCGTTGCGTCGCTGAAACACGGCAAGCGCATTCTCCTGCTCGGTGTTGCCGCCATACTTGCTTCCTCTGTCGTCCTTGCCTTTGTTGTGGATCGTTTGCTGGCGCTGATGACGAGCAAAGAATTGGATCAGATCACGATCCATGTTGATCAGCTGTTCGGCTACCATACGTCGTTCCAGGTTGTAGGTGGTAAGAAGCGAGGCTGGCATGCCATGTTTTTCGACAAGCGCCAATTTCAAGGCGAGATTGTGTGCATCCATCAAAGAAGTGTTCATGCCCAGACCGCCCTTTGGAGAGTGCAGATGCGCAGCATCTCCAGCGAGAAAGATGCGTCCTTGAACGTCCAACGCGGAAACCAGACGCTGGCTGACCGTATAGACGGTGAACCAGTGCACATGTTGAAAGCGGATCTTGAAAGGCGAAAACGTGTCGTTAACGACATGTAACACTTGTTGCAGCGTTGTTACATCCGAAGACGCTGGCTCCTGGATAGAAAGCGGCATGTCAGGTAGTTGACAGTATAGCCGGACGCAAGATTGACCGTCGATGGATTCTCGAGGAATCACAAGTACGGTCGACGTTGTTCCATGAAGAATGGAAAGGTTGCGAATGTCGGGGAAATCCGTTTCGACACCGATAACATCGACTGCCGCCCAGCGTGAATCGTGAGAGTCTCCCTCGAGAAGGATACCGTGGTAGCTACGAAGCCACCGTCGAACGGCGCTCCTACCGCCGTCGCATCCGACCATGTAGCGCGCACGGATGGTTTGAGCATCGCCATACTCGGATTCAAGCCGAACTACCACGCTCGAATCATGGCTTTCTCGCATTTCGAGCTCTGCATCGACGAAAGACCAACCATAGTCGACCTGAGTCGAATCGGTCTGGTACAGCTTTCGTCGAAGCGCGTCTTCCACCACGCCCTGACGTACACCCAAACTGTAGCAGTCGTCGATATCAAACGTCGGAGAAAAGAAGGAGCTCCTCGAGATGCATTCCGGTTTCGACTGGCTTGTATCCCAGAAGGTTCGTGCAAACATCTTGACGCCTTGATCGATGATTTCTTGACCCACACCGACCATGCGCAGCACTTCGATGGTTCGGCATTGCAGTGCATCGCCACGACCCCTTTCGTGATGACTCGCGTGACCGGAATCGACTACACGGATTCGGAGACCAGCATGTGCCGCGCAAGCAGCGAGCATCAGCCCGGCAGGCCCTGCCCCCACGATCAGCACATCTATAACGTCATCTCTGTGGTTCTCACCGTCGGCCACCGACTGACGATCGTTTACGCAGTACGTTTCCAGATTCCTAGTTTCGGCGCTGGGAGACATGTTTTTCAAGTGCCATATAATCGAGTAAACAGGATGGGTAAAAGAGGGAGAGGGAGAGGGAGAGTGTCTCAAGAAGCTTCAGTCGTTGCCTGTGCCCATGGCGATGCGTCAAAGTGGTTTGCTAGAAAAGCAAGAGAGCTCAATTTCTTTTATGCTCGTTCTCTGAAGCGCCAGAAACCGCTTCGGTCCGGACCCAGATCGTGAGTCGGGAACCTCTCTTCTCTTGGCCACTCACCTGTAACTTCCTGCCATGTGTAGCGCTGCTGATATCGATGAGGGAGGTACACGGACCCCGAGACTTACGAGTATCCCCTTTTGGATGACCCCGGGTAAAAAATAAGCGCGCGTATCATGGCGAGTTTCCGTATTAGTCAACTTATTCGTGATTCACGATTCACGATTCACGATTCTTCATCGGTTGTGCAACTGGAAGCTTAGCCGCTGTACCAAAAGGAGGTCTAGACAACCAATCATGAATCGGACTTGGGTTGTAATCTTCAGCTGTGGATGGACGCTCGAGCTGTCAAGTAGAGTAGCTCTCTGCGCTTCTGCCGACACTCGTCACTTTTACTCGTGGTACAGTTGGACTCAGAACATGTACAGTACAGTATTGCGACACTCGGCTTAGGGTTCTCACTATCCTCGTGCGCCTGCGGAAGGAGAATGAGATGCAAGGCTGACAGCCGAGGACTGAGGAGTGAGTCGATCAAGCGCGTGTTTCATGACGCAAGTACATGGATAGGAATCGCCTGTCGCGTGACCCTATCGAGGCCATGACCATCGGGCGAGGTGTACGATTCCAACAAGAACAGCGTAGCGTTGAAAGGCTGTGTCACCTGAGCGCGCGGGAGAGGCAGCTTCGGGTAGATGTACGCGTTGAAGCTGCGCCCATCGATCTCTTGCTGCGTCGAACCAGGCTGGAACGCGTTAGGTGGCAATGTCATAAATGCGTCCAGACCGTACCTCTGATCTCCGGCGGCCATGGGCTGCTCGGTTGGAGAGCTGACGTTCTGCGAGGCGATCACGTAGATTCGGATCAACTTGGTGGCTAGTCCAGGGCTGCCTCCGATACCGTAGTATTCGAGCTGGACGAGCGACGATCCGTCTGCCAACAAGATTCAGCCTCTTTCTCAAGTGATCGCATTGCCGAAGCGCTGTCGACCCATGTTCAACACGAAATGCTTACCTCGCTTGACAGCCTGACCAGGTTCAGGCGAGATGACGGTGGCATATTGCAGATCAGGTGTCGCTGACGGATGCGAATCCAGCTGGGTTTCGCTCCAGGCGACGCTTTCCGCTTTGTTCACAGAGAGAAACGACAAGAGCACTCCGATCGTAGGCAGCAATCTTGATGCTTGCTTCATGTTTCGTCTGCAGAAGAGCTGCTGTATACTCGTGTTGTGGTGATGTGAGGGTGAGGGCAAGCAAACAATGACAAGAGCTTTGCGTGTTGCATTGGATCTCTGATACTCGACTTTTCAAGGACGCATCTAGCAGAGCTCCCGGGTCTTTTTACCCTCTTTCTCGCAAGGCCATGCTAGCTTCAGACTTGCGCTTCCCTTTGGCCATTGCCTACGGATGGTGCAATAGCACTTCTCGAGCCGACCCGAAGTAGATGGTTGGCGTTCAGGGCTAGGGTTTTCCGCACTCTTTCTGTTTTAATACGAGGACATTCGTCCATTTTTGAGCGTTTTGTGAGCGTTGAAAAAGACCAAGTGCACCGATACCCGGTTCTTGTCTTGTGTGGTCTTTACTCGGGTCCTCGGGTGCTCGAGTGCTTGGGTGCTTGGCTTGCTCACCGCTGCGTTTCCTCTCGGTCGATCTTGGCTGCTTGGCTCAATCATGAAGCACGAGTAAGGCCCCACAACTGATGTGCATGATGAGCATATCAAACAGCGGACGGTGGGGTCTTGTGCGAGTACATAGTGTACATAGTGTGCCGCATGTGTCTCGACTTGAACCTCAATCGAGCTCGACAACCTCCATCTGGGCGTGCAAAACATCGCTGTGGACGTGTATTTGTTGATCGACATGTTCGCTCTCGAGGTAGATGAGAGAAGCAAGCTGGGCTCACTGCTGCTCGGATCGCGCTTCAAGCTGGCGGATTCTGTGCTGGCACGAGGGGAGTGGATCTTTGCAGCAACAGCGGCAGCTGCGGTGCTTGTCCTCTTGACCTTGCGATTTCAAGCCGGCCAGAATTGCCAAGGCAGGTTCAAGCGAATTCCTGGTCCACGTCAACTGCCCATCATTGGCAACATTGGGCAAGTGGATGCAGCACGTCAGCATCCCAAGTTCCTGGAATGGGCACGACGCTACGGCGAGATCTACCAGGTTCGCTTCGGCAGCAACCGCATAGTGGTGCTCAACTCTGCCAAGGCGTCGATCGAGCTGCTGGATCGAAGAAGTTCGATCTACAGCTGTCGACAGGGACCGCATTTTGCACACGATCTGATGAGCGCTGGACAGCGACAGGTTTTTCTGCCATATTCCAAGGAATGGAAGGCGGCGAGGGCGTCGGTGCATCCATTCTTGATGGGCACCAAGAGTCAGGGCTACAAGACGATTCAGGAACACGAATCTGCGGTGCTAATCCACGATCTATTGAGGCATACGCAGCACTGTCTTTCGCATCGTCGAGATCAAGATCTACCGCTCACACACGAAACTGGCTGGGAGGCACACGTGCGGAGGTACACCACTTCGGTGGTGATGAACATCACGTATGGTCGACGCGTTACAAGCACGTATCGAAATCCGGAACTGCACAAGATCTACGATGTGCTCGGCAACCTGGCTGTGGTAGGCCAACCCGGACGGAACGCATGCGATGCTTTCGCATTTGTCCGAAAACTTCCTGACTGGCTCGCTCCGTGGAGAGTGCAAGCCAAGGCGATGCACAAGTGGGAGATGGAGCTCTGGGGTGGTTTGCTCGAACGCACCAAACGCGACAGGCAACACGGTCGACCCTGCCAAGGCTACGTTGCTAGTGTTCTTGACCGGCGTCAGCACGCACCAAGCTCAGCAAGCTTTGACGGCTCTGGACTCACCGCCGAGGGAGAGATGACCGACTTGCTGCTCGCCTACACGGCAGCGACGGTTCTGGAAGCCGGGTCCGATACAACCGCTTCCAGCATCTCGTTTTTCATCCTGGCGTGCCTGAATAATCCTAGGATCTGGGACAAGCTGTTCAAAGAACTGATATCGGCATGCGGCGACGCTCTGCCGACGTTTGACAAGATTCAAGATATACGCTACCTGCGAGCATGCATCAAAGAGACGCTTCGTCGACGACCACCTACCATCATGGGTATCCCGCATCGAGTGATACGCGATGATGTTTACGATGGCTACCTGATCCGCGCAGGTACTGTGGTGATGGGCAACGTATGGGCGATTCACAACGATCCGCAACGATATCCGAACCCGGAAAAGTTTGAGCCGGAACGGTTTCTGGGCGACGATCTGAGCGCCGCGCAAAGCGCAGCTACCATGGACGCCGAACGGCGAGACCACTACACGTTTGGCTGGGGTCGTCGCGTGTGCCAGGGCATGCACATTGCCGAAAACTCGCTCATGATCGTGTTGGCTCGATTGGTGTGGTGCTTTGAGCTCTCGACGCCCGTTTCGAGCGATGGGACAACACCAATCGCTGTTCCGAGCATCGATCAAGAGGCCAACTTTTTGCCCGGATTCGTGAGCCAGCCAAAGGCGTTTGCATGTCATTTTGTGCCAAGGAGCGACCATGTGGTGCAGACTCTCGAGAACGCCGCAGCAGAAGCGCAGGAGTACTGGAGCGCCAACGATCTGGAACCGGATCAGCGCGATCACTACTACAAGGATTGAACCACACATCTTTCTGCAATAGGCAATGCGAATTCTTGTATGGATGCTGCTGTTGAATGCAAGCCTGTGCAAGCGAGCCGGCGCTGCATCGAGATCCGAATGCAGACGTACTTCAGCTGTTGTTCACAAACAGGTTCCACTCTGCGCGCTACACCAACACAGTCTCTCTGAGGCATCAAGGTGATGGCGATTCAAACGGATAGCGTCGCACTGAATTTTACCAAGGAATCTCAACATACGCTCCATCTTTCGAGAAAGGAGCATGGTTCCCAATCAGCTGGCCCGTCGGACCATTATCGGGAAGCGTGGCCAAATGCACGTAAACAGCTGCACCCTCTTGCAGTGTCCTCAAGCCTGTGAAGTTGTTGAACGGCGTCTTGACGTGTCCGGGAGAAGCGGCATTGACCTTGAGATTAGGCTTTGTGTGAGCGACCAAGTTTTTTGATTGCATGAGCGTGACCATGTTCAAGGCAGCCTTGGACGTGTTGTAGACCATCGCGCCGGTTCGCGCCGGTTCCAAGCCGCTGGCAAACGCGATGGAACCTCGAGCAGAGGAGACGTTGACGATTCGAGGGCGATCGGATTTGGCGAGAAAAGGTAGCAAAGCATTGGTCACAGCGACCGGAGCAGCGACGTTGGTGGTAAGCACATGGATCATATCGGCCGAAGTGGTAAGCTCGGTTTGGAGAAACATGTTGTCCGTGCGCTTACCACCACGACCTGGCGGAGCGCCGACGCCTGCATTGTTGATAAGCACATCCAAGCCGCCACCCTGCAGCGGACCAGCCGGATCGGAAAGATGCTCCACGGCCGAATCGATGGAAGCCTGATCATCGACGTCGAGAACGAGGCCATGGATTCTGGCCGAGCAAGAACGAGCTTGCACCTGCTCGGTCAGCAATTTCACAGCACCATCCACCGCCTGGCTACGCCTACCACTGAGGATCACGGAAAAGTTGTGGTCGAGAGCCAGAAGACGAGCAGCTGTGAAACCAAGCGCTTCAGGATCGGTGCTGCCTGTGACGAGAACGGTGCGTGCCGTGTTCAAGCTTGTTGCCGACATTTCGTACAGCTTGCAAGATCGAGAAAGCGAACGTATTGGGCAAGCTGGGATGAGCACGCACCTCTAGTAGCTACAAATTATATACATATGGCCCACCAAAGCTTCTATCCCGATGATGACCTAGGGGATGGGGGAGAGAGTGAGTCACAAGTAGCGATGTTGACGTTCCATCACGGACGTAATCGGCCAACGTTTACTCGGCGTCCCGTGTTATTTAAGTTGTCTTTGCACGTCCTTCTCGCTTTCTCCCCGCCCGTCCGATCTTGTCCGCTAATCACCCATTCATCTCCGAACGCCAGCTACAGCCACATTCGTGATTCATGATTCGTGATTGATTTCAGTTTTTCGTGTTTCCACATTCACAGTTTACGCTTCACGCTTCTCTGTTCCACGCGTTGGTCGTGCGCGTTTCTTTTCTGCGCCATTCGTGATTCGTGATTCGTGATTCGTGAGTTGTGTGATTTTCGTGATTCATGATTCATTCTTTGCTTGAAATTCGTTTTGCTGACGCTGCCAGAAATCGTGAAACAAGGCGATGCAGCTGGTCACGTGCAGTGTGTTACAGTCACCGAACCCGTGCGAGAAAATGGGGAAAATGGGATTACTGGAATCACGAATAAATGGAGCAACATCACACATCAAGGTATATATATACATTCACGATGGAGGATCAAGACGGTGCTGAGGTGGCGCAGGGCGTCCCAGTGCAGTGGAAAAGTGCCGTAGAACGCTCGGCTCGGCTGGCTCAGCCAATTTAGGGTCCTAGCTGTAACGTTAGATAGAAAACCAGCCTTGGGCCAAACGTAGGGTGACAGTTAGTGCGCGGCGGTCATTGAAAAGGGTTAGCGTAGCGGTTGCTGCACTTGTCACTGCCAGACAGACACAGGAGCAGACGCACGGTCGACTGACTGTACACGCCAATGAATCGTGAATCGCCACCATTCGCCGGGGTTGTTGCGATTACGCTATCATATAATAGCACCACCGCTGATTGGAGCGTCGATCGCAAGCGCGCCTACCGTCTAAAAAGACTCGCCGTCCACGCGGTACACATGCAGCATGCAATCACGAATCGTCTTAGTCGCTTCACTAGTGGGCCAATCATGTCGACTAAATTTCGTAATCAGAACCACTGAACAGGGTTACTGTAAGTTACTTGAGATGCGGCCCTTGCCGCAGGATAGTGCCGTAGGCGTATGACGCCGGCATTCATTCCATGCGGTCTATGCAGACGCCAAGACATGCTAGTGAATGCCCATGCTGCTAAAGTTGGAAGCATGCTGTCAGGACATGTGGGGTGGATCACGTTGTCCATGCAGGAATTGTGAATCGTGAATGTGTACAGCGTCAATATCTTGTCGATGCTCCGTGTCTCTCCATACTACGCGCTATCGATTGCGAACCAGTCGGCCGGGCGGTGCAATGCATTTGGGATTGTCTGTGAGCGGATGGCTGCCCCTCCTCATCCTTGTGGTGATGCTTGGGATCCATCCTGATTTCTCGACCTGCTAGTACGTTTCTGTCCCCCACATGGACCGAACGCACTCGACCTTGTGGTCGCAACCGTGTGCCCACGCCACCTCGCGAGGACAGACAATGCTTTGGCAAGCGTCATTGCTCGCTACACTCGGCGCGTCTTTGATCTGGACTCGAGGCGATGTCGTCTTATAGCGAATGAGCATGTTCCAAAGGGCCAAGCAGCCTATACGCTCGGTCGTAAAAGGTATAAGAAGCACCAACGTCGGAAGCGGATCACTAGTCGACAAACCATCCCTTGTCTCGCTACATACCACGCTCGGAAGCCTGTTCAAGATGCAGTTTTTGGCTCGATTCATTTTGCTGGTCGCAGCAGTGGCAGCGATTGTGTCAGCACATCCCGGTGGCCACGCGCCGAGCACCACCAAGCTAGAGACAAACAAGCTCTACAAGCGCTCTGCGCATCAGCGATACACTCGCTGCGCTAGTAGCTCGGCCGTTCGACGTCGTCATGCACACGATGCACAAGTGCGTCGTCAAGAGCGCATCGACCAGCTTCGCGCTCGCACCTTGCGACGACGCAATCTCTCGGATTACGCATCCGAGATCCTCAACACTACACACCACTCGAACCGTACAGATCTCACCAACACCACCATCGCCTCGACTGGCAATGTCTTCAACAGCAACCACACCGAGGCGTGCGTGTTGCAGCCTGAAGTCACCATCGGTCCTTACTGGGTGAGTGGCGAGCTGGTTCGTTCTAACGTCACCGACGACGAGCCTGGTGTACCTCTGTATCTGGACGCGCAGTTTGTCGATATCGACACTTGCGAACCAGTCAAAGATCTCTATTGGGAAATCTGGAGCTGCAACTCGACGGGCGTCTACTCTGGCGTTCAAGCTCCGGGCAACGGCAACCAGGACGACGATTCCAATCTGAACGCTACCTTCCTACGTGGTGTACAGCAGACCGACGAAAACGGTGCTTCGCAGTTCCAAACCATCTTCCCGGGACACTACACGGGCCGAACCACGCACATTCACGTGGTAGCGCATACCAACGCTACGCTTCTCGCCAACAACACACTTGCCAGCTCGGCCACAGGAGGCGCGATTCACATTGGCCAGCTCTTCTTCGACCAAGATCTCATCAGTCAGGTTGAAGCCATCGAGCCGTACGCCAGCAACACGCAAAACGTCACCACCAACGCAGATGACTTTATCTTTGTAGAGGAAGCCGCCAACCAAGGTTCTGACCCGATCGTCGAGTACGTCTGGTTGGGTAGCTCGGTGCAGGACGGCATCTTTGCTTGGGCAACAATCGCAGTTGATGTTGGCGCTAACTATACCACGCAAGCAGCCGTGAGCTATACGGACCATGGTGGAGTGACCAATCAAGGTTCCCAGACTCCTGGTATGGGCATGGGTCGAGCTCCTCCTTCCTAGATTCATCTCTGCAGCTCGCCCGAGAGAGTTGCGGTCGGATAGCCCGCTCAAGTGGCTCCTGCTTATATTTTGTTTCGGACTCGAACGTTGACTGTATACGATCGCATTCGTTTTTCACCGACATGACACGAAGCCATTGTAGACCTAGCAGCGCTAATCGTAAGCAATCTCATTTCGCCATTCATCATCAACATAGCAGATCCGAGCCAGACCCACTGCTTGAAGTCAAAGTGTTGCGTCCGGATCAGATGACGGCCAGAACAATGTTACGGATGGGTGAGCCAGATTTTCAGGATTGTGGGTGAACAATTGTGCCTGTGAAGTTGTCGATAGCTGTGATCTTGGTCTGCATCGGCTCGTCTTAGTCGTAGTCGTAGTATCCGCAGCAGCTCAAGTAGAACTTTGTGCGGTAGACGATCTTGTCTCCGGGCAGCACACTGACCGACTTGATGGTCCAGAACTTGTCGTCGCTGCTCCAACTCGCTTGCATCACTTTAGTGTCGAAATGCATGTGAGAAGCAATGTGTACTGATCGGCAACACTGTTGAGATACTCGAGAATCTCGCGAGTCCCAGCAATCGCGCGACCTTGCCGCGATTAGAACGTTTGCAAGTCCGAGTCGGAACGGATGCCCGGATACTTGAACAGATCCCAAGATCCACCAAGCGCATGTCGACCTTCGAGGATGGCGTACGACAGGTGCGGAAACGAGTCGGTCCAGCGACCGGCTGCGTTGATGCGCTAACTCCCAGCACCGACGACCAGGACATCGTAGATGCAGCTCTTGTCGGCACCATCTTTTCGGCCGTGGTTCTGAATGGATCCCACAATGCATCAAGCTCGTCACAAGATGCTTGACACGCCAAACGAGACACGCTTCGAGGAAAGAGAGGCGATCCAGTCCACGACTGCGATGCAATCGTTGACAAGGCATTGACGAGTGATAAAGTCCGGGACTGGATGTGGCCAGCTCGGGTTCTATATACATTTGGCCACCTGGTCTCATAGTGCCACTCGAGCACATAACCTCAGCCGTGAGCTCCGCCATAGCTCGAGCTTGCATGGCTGATGATCTCCGGAGCATTATTCACTCGAGACCAACGATACGTTGCAAATGATACAAAGTAGTGATCTGATGTGTGTGGGGCGCAAGAGATCCGGTAACAAGCACGAAGGAACCGCTCAATCTCTTGCCTACAAATACTGTAGGTGTCCACCAAAGTCGGCCTCCATCAATCCTCAAGAACCCCAAGTTACCGCCGAATCGGTCAGAGATGAGGTCATGTTGCCACCAGCGTTCACATGGCTGTTCATCCGGTGCTAGCCATCTGTACCGGGAACAAGTCACGAACGTAAACTGCCATGTCCTGCCGTTGTCGTATGGTGTATTCGTGATTCACGATTGATGGTGACAGGAAACCAGACACGGTCGAGGGTCATGGGTCGAGGGTCGAGTTTTTCGCTGTTAGGGCGGACGTTTTTAACAACCAGACACTTGAACTGACTCACGTGACCGATGAGCCGCGGTAGAACCGTCAAAACGCTTTGCTGAGAACGATTGACGACGGTCCAACTTGTCCTTCGACGCTCATCATCAGTCAACTCCTCGTGGCTCGGCCGTCGCAGAGACCAACGACATGGCGCCGAGGAAGAAGAATCCGGCGATCAAGTCGAGCGGTACCACGTCGTCCAAGGCGTCGCCGCTGCCGGACTGGGTCAAAGGTGGAGGCCCCAAACCACCTCCCTCTTACACCAAAGCTGCCAAGCAGCAGCAAACACAATCGGCGGGCAATGACACAGCTATATCGGCTACAGGGTCCTCCTCTTCTTCTTCTCCGGTTGCTGCTGCTTCTTCCGCTGGTGGTGGTGGCGGTGGCGGTCAAGGACAGCCGAGAGAAATGCTCTTCCCACCTGGCAGCAAGACCCCCCTCAACATGCTGTACGAAAGGGTCAACAAGCTGCCAGGATGGGAGAAACCCATCGTTGAACCACGCAGGCACAAGCAAGGCTACAGCTGTGCTGTGACGCTGAAAAAGGTCAACAAGAAGGACGCCTCGAATCCGTTTACCGTGACGTTTGAACCCAAGGAACCCACGCTGCGACTCGAATGCCAGTCCAGCTTAGAGGCCAAGCATTGGGGTGCCACCTACGCCCTGTTTCGCATCTTCAACCACCTCTCGCTCAACCTTGCGCTCCCACCAGGACCTAGAGAGTACTGGGTCAAGATGGAGGCTTACAAAAAAACAGCACCTAGTCACCAGGACTGGATGTGGGCGTCGGATCCTTTCGAAGCAGCAGCAAAGAGGGACGCAGAAAAGGCGAAGAAGGAGCAAGACAAGCTCGCAGCGGCAGATGCAGCCAGCAGAGGCGAGGTGAGCATCATCAATGCCAAGCTCAACGGAGCAGCCAAGCCGCTCAGCAAAGCGTGGCAGGAAGCCAAGGAGGTGCGACTAGCCAGTTCGTTGCGAGAAAAGATCGAAGCCACCATTCGTAGAGCGATGAGCATATTTCCTTCCGCCAGCGCTGCACCGCTCGATCTCGTTGAAGAGGACCAAGATGCCGACACAGCAGCGCCAAATTCTACACCCAACATCGATGCTGCCGGTCTGGAGAAGGAGCTCACATCGTACGGCTTTCGCCGCGGGCATGCACGCAGCGCCATCTCTTGGCTCACCTCAGCGCGCATCGCGCTCAGCAATCCATCGAGCTCCTCGACAACAGCTGCAGCATTGGTAGATCCGATGCTCGCTTCGGCTGCTTCGCTGGCAGACCGCGAAGCTGCGCTCGAATACCTCATGCTCTACACCCCCGAAGAGGATCTGCCGGCGAGATTCAAGCCAAGCACCACATCGGAAAGCTTTGTCACCTCGTCGAAAGCTGGTGCAAGTGGAGATGCGCTTGCAGTTGGTTGGGCTGTCGACAAGTTGTCCAAGCAGGCCGGCTTACCCAGAAAGGCGGTCCAAGCTGTTTTCAAGCGGATCGCTGCTGCAGAACATGAGCGAAACGTCGAGCTGCCGAGACTGGTCAAAGAAGGTCTGGCGCTGGAAATGATGCTCCGTCAGATGGCGGGCTGGGACTCGCCAGCGCAAGCAGAAGAACAGTGGACCTCGGATGCGATCCTCGATGCGGTGTTGTTCTTTCCGACCAGAGTCAATGATGCAGACAAGGAAGAGATCGAGATCAAAAGAGCCGACGAACGCATGGCTGTCGAGGCTGTGCTGGGCGATGATCGTGTGGTGGTCCCTAGTGAGCACCAACGGCTCGGCGTGCAAGACTACGACGTTACCATCGCTGGACCTGGCACGTCGGTCGGTGGAACAGAAGACGTTCGACTGCGTATCTCGTCGCATCCGCAAGCGCTCTATCCGTTGGCTCGCGACAAGACGCACGCGGTTGCTCTTCCCGCATTCTGCGTGGTATCCAAGACGTTACCGTCCTACCTCAAGCTTGCACTCACCCAGCACTTGCTTCGCGCCTTCCAGGGCGACAACCGGAGGATGGACTGGTACGATGCCATCGAGGCGGGTGATGGTGGTATTGTGTTGAGCCTGGTCGAAGAGTTGGAGAGCATGTGGTCCAAGATGATCGACGATCCTCCTCTGCTCAGCAGCGTGATGCAGTACCTCGTTGGTCCAGATTCTGCTGAATCCAGTGTGGAAGCTACACCGGAGACATCTCGAGCCGCTACACCCACAGGCCCATCCAGGATAGCCAATAAGCGCCGAACCGGAGGAGGGAGAGCCTTGCGACGTGATGCCGAGGTCGACGCACAACTGCAACGCCAGCAGAGGCAGTTGCACACGTCTCCGAGCTACTCCAAGATGGACGAGACGCGTAGATCGCTGCCTGCCGCTTCGGCTGCCCGTGAGATCTTGGGGCTGATCCGTTCGAACCGTGTGGTCATCATTGCAGGCGAAACGGGTTGTGGTAAGACAACGCAGGTGCCGCAGTTCATCCTGGACGAAGCGATCGAAGCTGGACGAGGAAGCGAGTGCAACATTGTAGTCACTCAGCCACGACGTGTGAGCGCCATCGGTGTCGCATCGCGTGTCGCGGTGGAGCGCGGCGAAAAACTGGACGGCAAAAAGAAGGCCGTGGCGCCTGGCAGTCTGGTAGGCTATGCGATCCGCGGCGAACGTCGAGCATCTCGCGAATGCAGGCTGCTGTTCACCACGACAGGAGTGCTGCTGCGACGACTGGGCGCGGGTGGAGACACGGACCTGAAGGGCATCTCACATGTCGTGGTGGACGAAGTGCACGAGCGCAACGTGGACTCGGACTTTTTGCTGCTCGAGTTGCGCGAGCTGCTGAGACGCAACAGCAGGATCAAGGTGGTGCTGATGAGTGCCACGATCAACCAGGAGACGTTTGCAAGCTACTTTGGTAAAGCACCGTGCATCTCGATCCCCGGCCGCACGTTCGCTGTCGAGGATCACTACTTGGAAGACATTGTGCAGCAGAGCGGGTTCCGACCTTCGGGCAACGAGTGGCGCGGTAGCGCGCGAGGTGGCAAGCAGATCGAGCAAGAGATAGGTCAGCTGCGAGCGCATCTGCAAGCGCAGGGTGTAGACGAAGAGACATGCAAGGCGGTGGAGAGCCTCTCTCGGTCTGGAGGGAGAATCAGCTACGAGCTGCTCGGAGCGGTGGTGCGGTACGTGGTAGAACGAGCCGAGAACGAAGAGCTCAGCGGCGCTGCAGATGGCGATGTTGGTGGAGCGATCCTCGTATTCTGTCCTGGTGTCGGCGAGATTCGACAAGCGATCGATGCCATCACGACGTCGGTACGTGGGCAGAGCAAGGTGGAAATCCTGCCGCTTCACGCGAATCTATCTGCCGACGAGCAGCGCCGCGTCTTCCAGCCGGTGGGAGCAGGCCGTCGCAAGATTGTTGTCTCGACAAATGTCGCCGAGACGTCGATCACGATTCCTGATGTGTCGTACGTGGTGGATACAGGGAGGGTCAAGGAGACGCGCTTCGAACCGGAAAGTGGACTGACGCGCTTGGTGGAATGCTGGGCATCACGAGCCGCGTGCAAGCAGCGACGCGGACGTGCTGGACGTGTGCGAGCTGGAGAATGCTTCCGGCTGTACTCGCGGTATGTGGACGAGAAGAAGATGGCAGCGCAGCAGACGCCCGAGATGCGACGCGTACCGCTGGAATCGCTTTTCCTCGAGGTGAAATCGATGCGCGAGGACGAAGACGTCAAGGAGTACCTCAACAAGGCATTGGACCCGCCGAGCTTGGCGTCGATGGACGCAGCGCTGACCAACTTGATCGAGGCGGGAGCGCTGCAGTCGGATCGAGGATACAAGAGCCGGCTGACCTCGCTAGGCAAACACCTGGCGCAGTTGCCTTTGGATCTGCGCTTGGCCAAGCTGCTGATCATGGGTACAATCTTTGGCTGCCTGGGACCCATGTTGACGGTGGCGAGCATCATGTCATGCAAGCCGCTCTTCAATACGCCATTTGAGAAGAGGGAAGAGGCGAGCAAGGCGCGAGCAAGTTTTGCCGCTGCAGGATGCCGAAGCGACTTGCTCGCAGACGCTGCAGCGTTCGAAGAGTGGCAGACGATGCGAGCCCAACGGAAAACGAATGGCGAGATCCGAGAATGGTGCGAAAGCCACTTTATCTCGCAGTCGTCGCTGAGGGACATCCAGACGAACCGATTGGACCTACTCTCGCATCTGCAAGAGATGGGCTTTGTGGCCCCAGACTACAGTGCGTTTGGCGTGTACGACGACGAGAGGTACGACATGAACGCGCAGCATGCAGGAGTATTGCGATCAGTGATTCTGGCGGGACTGTGGCCAGCGGTGGTGCGTATCGATGTGCCATCGGCCAAATTTGATCAGTCGTCGAGCGGTACCGTGCAGAGGGAGGCGGAAGCTCGGCAGGTCAAGTACTTTGATCGCAACGGCCGCGTGTTTTTGCATCCGTCGTCGACGCTGTTCAGCTGCAAAGGGTTCGAGTCGTCGTACCTCACCACGTTTGCCAAGAGCTCGACTGGAGCTGGAGCGGATTCAAAGGTATACTTGCGCGATGCGACCGAGGTGCCGCTGTTTGCGCTGTTGCTGTTTGGTGGCAAGCTCAAGATTAACCACTTTGCAGGAGGGATCGGTATCGGATCGAATCAAAGCGGTGGCGATGCCAAGGACGAGAATTGGGTTCGACTGCGTGCCAATGCTCGAATCGGTGTGCTGTGCGCTCAGCTGCGACGACTGCTGGATGCGGTGCTCGACCACGCTATCGATGAACCGCAGGACATGTTTGCAGTGCCGGGATGCAAAGACGTGCTCTCGGTGATTGGCCAGGTGCTTCAACGTGATGGTCTTGCAGCGTGAGGTACAGCAGTCATTGCTCAAATTTCATAGCGTCGCATTGGGCCTTTATTCTATAGAATGCTTTACAAACAAACACGTGCCAAGGATATGACTGTACTGCACTGACGCATACAGCAGCGATTCTAGACTTGGGATGATGGTCTCGAGCAACGTCTATCTATGTCCACCCGCTGTCGATGGCGAGTCGAGGGGACGCATCGGTCATCGGGCAAACATCGGTCGATTCGGACCGATCGACATCGTGAGTGAATCACATAGAGCCACACGCTGTGACTCAGTCGTGAGTGTGACTGTCACTGTCACTGTCACTGTACACACGTGACAAGCAATCACGAATCATGAATCGCTTCACACTGTCACAGAGTGAGTAGAGTGTGACCTATCGGAAATTCAACGTCCGATTCACGATTCAATTCACGATTCACGATTCGGGATTCCGTTTGTCGAATTTCTCCACAGCCATCACAGCCACAGCACAGCTGCTCAGTGCGATCGGCGGCGGATCGCGCAAGATGGCTTGTGCTTCCAGGAAGGCAGTCACAGTCACGAGTCACGAGTGAGTCAGTCAGTCAGTCAGCCAGTCACTTGGACCCTGCGATGATATCACGTTTTGGTCCATCGGATCTGCCTATCTCGGATGGCCCTTGCTTTTCCTCCTGCTGCCATCACCATCGTCGCCTCTTTTCGTGCGACACCACCTCCTCGATCACTCGATCGGTCGGATCTATCCGGCAGGGACCGCTCATCCCTCATCGCACATCCCTCATCGTCCACCGTCTACCGTCCACCGCGCACCGCCCGCCATGGCTATCTCGAAAAAGGCTGGCGCCAAAAAGGCTGGCGCTGTTTCCAAGCCTCCCCCTTCCAAAGGTGCTTCATCCAAAGGCGGCGTTGCTAAGGCGGATTGGAGGGAAGGCTTCAAAAAGGCACAGGCTGGTGTCTCGGACATGACCTTGCTCTCCAAGGTCACCAACGAGGCCATCAACGACAACCTCCAGAAACGCTTCCAGAATGCAGAAATTTACACCTACATTGGCAACGTGCTCATCTCGGTCAATCCCTTTCGCGATCTCGGCATCTACACTGAAGACATCCTCCAGTCCTATCGTGGCAAGAATCGTCTGGAAATGACGCCACACGTGTTTGCCATTGCAGAAGGCGCCTACTACAACATGAACGCTTACAAGGAAAACCAGTGTGTCATCATCTCGGGCGAGTCTGGCGCAGGCAAGACTGAAGCTGCCAAGCGCATCATGCAGTATATTGCTGCCGTCAGCGGTGGCTCCAATTCTGGCATTCAGGACGTCAAGGACATGGTGCTCGCTACCAACCCGCTTCTCGAAAGTTTCGGCTGTGCAAAGACGCTCCGAAACAACAACTCGTCCCGTCACGGCAAGTATCTTGAGATCATGTTCAACGCACACGGAGAGCCGATCGGCGCCAACATCACCAATTACCTCCTAGAAAAGAACCGCGTCGTCCAGCAGATCCACGACGAGCGCAACTTTCACATCTTTTACCAGTTCACCAAAGCCGCCACCGCCACGCATCGCGAAAATTATGGCATTCAAGGGCCCGAAGCCTATGCCTACACCGCCAACAGCCAGTGTCTAGACGTCAACGGTATCGACGACCACGCCGACTTTCGCGAAACCATCAGCGCCATGAACACCATCGGCCTCACCGCCGACGAGCAGGACAACATCTTCCGCATGATCGCCGCCATTCTCTGGATCGGCAATGTCCAGTACGTCGAGAACCAAGAAGGAAACGCCGAGATCTCGGATCCAGGCGTACCCGACTTTGTCGCCTACCTTCTCGAAGTTGATGCAGGCAACGTCACCAAAGCCTTGACCCAACGCATTATGGAGACCCAGCGTGGCGGTCGAAGAGGTTCGGTCTACGAGGTGCCACTCAACCCTACCCAAGCTGCCGCTGCGCGAGATGCTCTCGCCAAGGCCATCTACAACAACATGTTTGACTGGATCGTAGAGCGCATCAATCAGTCCATGAACCCCCGCACGCAGAGCTCCAACGTCATCGGCGTTCTCGACATCTACGGCTTCGAGATCTTTGACAACAACTCGTTCGAACAACTCTGCATCAACTATGTCAACGAAAAGCTTCAGCAGATCTTCATCGAACTCACCCTCAAAAAGGAGCAGGAGGAATATGCCTACGAGCAGATCCAGTGGACGCCGATCAAGTACTTTAACAACAAGATCGTCTGCGACCTCATCGAGGAGAAACGCCCTCCCGGCATCTTTTCGGCGCTCAACGACGCCTGCGCCACCGCCCACGCCGACCCCACCGCTGCCGACAACTCTTTCATCCAGCGCACCGGCATGCTCTCCTCGAACCCACATTTCGACTCTCGTGGCACCAAGTTCCTCATCAAGCATTACGCCGGCGATGTCATGTACAACGTTCAAGGCATGACCGACAAGAACAAGGACTCGCTCCTCAAGGACATTCTCGACCTTGTCGACTCGAGCACCAACTCCTACCTGCAAAAGCTCTTCCCCGACCGTCCCGATCCCAACAGCAAAAAGCGTCCTCCCACCGCTGGTGACCGTATAAAGGCGAGCGCAAACGCGTTGGTCGAGAATCTCATGCGAGCGCAGCCTTCTTATATCCGCACCATCAAGCCCAACCAGAACAAGAGTCCCACCGAGTACGACAGCCAGGCCATCCTGCACCAGATCAAGTACCTCGGTCTGCAGGAGAACATCCGCGTCCGACGAGCCGGTTTCGCGTACAGAAACACGTTTGAAAAGATGGTCGAGCGCTTCTACCTCTTGTCGCCCAACACGTCGTACGCAGGCGAGTACACCTGGCAAGGTGACGCTCGGAGTGGCTGCGAGCGCATCCTCACCGATACCGGCATCGCGCGCGAAGAGTGGCAGATGGGTGTCACCAAGGCGTTTATCAAGAATCCCGAGACGCTCTTTGCACTCGAGACCATGCGCGATCGATACTGGCACAACATGGCTATGCGCATTCAGCGCGCCTACCGCAACTACCTGCGCTACAAGGAGGAGTGCGCTCGGCGGATTCAGCGCATGTGGAAGAACAACAAGGAAGGCTTGCAGTACATCCAACTCCGAGACTATGGTCATCAGGTGCTTGCCGGCCGCAAGGAGCGCAGGCGCTTCAGTCTGCTGGGCTTGCGTCGTTTCATGGGTGACTATCTCGACGTTGGTGGGGCTAACGGCAAGGGTGGAGGAAGCGCCGAGGGACAGATGCTTCGTCAGGCAACGGGTATGGCGGCTGGAGAGGCAGTCGCTTTCAGCAGCCGTGCTCAACTACTTGTGTCGCGTCTTGGTCGTTCCAGTGTTCGAAGTCCACGCTTCCTGATCCTCACCGACAAGGCTGTTTACATCTTGGTCACCCAGCTCGTCAACAAGCAGGTCTCCACCACGTGCGAAAGGCGCATCAATCTGGGCGCCATTTCCGCAGTGGGGCTGTCCAATTTGCGCGATGACTGGCTGGTGCTCAACGTCAACAACGCCGAAGAGGCCGACCCAATCTTGCACTGCTACTTTAAGACGGAACTCGTCACGCATCTGCTACAGAGGACCAACGGCGCCATCAATGTGATTGTCTCGAACAGTCTCGAGTACTCGAAGAAGAAGGGCAAAAAGGCGCAGATCACATTCAGGAAGGACGAGACGGTGCAAAAGGATGACGTGTACAAGAGCAGTGCCGTCTCGGTGTGCTCTGGTGAGCCTGCCAACAGCGTGTCGAGGCCAGCGCCCAAGAAGAAGCCTGGTCTGGTTCGACCGATCACCCAAGGAAAGCTGTTGCGCGCTGGAGGTCCGTCGAACGCTAACAACAAGCCCAAGCCGCGTGCCATTCCTCGCTCCACGCCTACTCCGGCCAAATTGCCTGGGAGTGGGGCTGCCGGTACAGCTCGTCCGGCTGCGGCGGTTGGTTCTGCGAGTGCTGGTGCCGGTGTCGGTGCGACTCGTTCGGCTCCACGACCACCACCTCCTCCTCCGGCAGCTGTTGCACCTTCTGAGCCTCAAGTTGCACGCTACAAGGCGCTGTACGTGTTTGCTACCGAGAATGCGGGCGAGATGGCGCTTGACAAGGACGACGTGGTCGAAGTGACGCAGAAGGATGAGACGGGTTCAGGCTGGTGGTTGGTCAAGAAGAACGGGGTTGAAGGCTGGGCACCGTCCAACTACCTCGAGTTGATCGTCCAAGCTGCGCCCAAGCCGAAGGCGGCGCCAGCGCCTCCTGTCAAGCGAGCAGCACCAGTGGCTCCCTCGGCGACCACGGCGAGCCAGCGACCTGCTGTAGCTGCCAAGCCTGCATTTGGTGGAGCGGCTGCTGGCGTTGTTCAGCCCAAGCCAGTGGTCAAGACTACGCCGGCTGGCGGCAAGCCGCACGAACGAGCTGCGGCAGTGCAAGCGGATGCGGCGGCGGCACCGGTATCGGTGATGCCTGGGCTGGGTGCACCTGGTGGATTTGCGGCTGTGCTGGCCAAGAAGAAGGCCGAGAACGCGGCTGCAGCTGCGGCTGCGGGGGCGGGTGCAAATGGTAAGGGAGCAGGTGCACCGCCAGCGGTAGCTGCGAAGCCGGTAGTGGCACCGAAACCTGCGGGTAGTAACGGAAGGGCTATGCCGCCTCCTCCGCCACGTCGATAGATTGGAATGCAATGCAAAGGTAGAGGCTGTATACTTTGGTTTGCGACGGATCAACACAAAGCGCAAGATGATTCGTGATTGTGAGCTCGCAGCGGTGGCCGGTACAGGGCACGGGATGTTTGAGCGACGAGTGCGGCAGATGCGCATGCTTGATCGGCGAGCGTAAGAAGCATGGTCTGGCTTGAGCCACAGCATGGACGCGTGAGCAGCGGGACTCAGATGGACGACAGAGTTGAGGCGGGCAGGGGGGCACGGCTTGGTGCTTGGCAAGAAGGGCTGGATGCAGATGGGCGTTTGTTGGTGAATGCGTCCAGAGAGGCGCGATGGTCTTGTAAATACGTCCGGGTGTCTAGTGCGCCCGTCTGGCGAGTAGGCACAAGCGTGTGAGGCGGATATGGTCCGTATGCAGGATCAAGCGCTTGTAGATGGCATGCACGCTGTGTTGCATCGTTGGAGGATGCGCGGATGAACCACTCCAGAATCGTGAATGGGTTGGACGCGTGTATAGCACCTGATGCAGTCGCGCGCCGTCTTGAAGCCGCCTGGCCGCGTTGGGCGGTTCGCTCGTAGTTGGGCTACTTGGAAGCGTTCACGTAGCAATGCGTGCGGGCGCGAAACTCGGTGCTGGGAGCGGGCAGATGCGAGCTGGTTTGCCAGGACATGCAACCGTGAGCATATCACGCTCTGGCATTGGTGCCGGGGGTGTCGCACACCTCGCAGCATTCGGCGTGATCGCTCTTGCGTTTGGTTGTGTCTGAGCACCTTTGTTTTGGACGACGCCTGGTCGGGAGGTTCGGCGTGCTGATGTCGAGGAGCGCAACGCGTGCTGTTGGCAATCAAGGGTTTTGCGGTCCGCGGCCGAGGCTTTTCAGCCTACCAGGGCGCAGCAAGCCGGGCGTGGTGTGCAGCCTTGACTGTTGGTATCTCTGCTTGGCTTCAACGCCTCCGCAATGGTTGGGCGTGTTCCACTTGCTCCTGCATCAAGAGGTGCTTAGAAGGAAGCGCATCCACTCTGTCCTTGTTGGAGATTTGACTCGCGACTTGCGACTGGTAGCTACGTTGGCTGCGCGATCAGTCCAAGCCGGCCCGATGGCTTGTTGCCTCCCTCACATCCTGTCCAGTGCCATCTTTGAGACACGCCAAGTCAAGCTGCTTGGTCGAGCTAGCAGAGCCACACTGAAACCCGCAACACGCAAGAGTCAGCGCTTGTTTTCTTATCGCTTTCGCGCGCTATCTTGGTCTTCCTCTTGGTCTTCGGAATGGGGAATAGGCTTGAACTTGGCATTGTCTTTGCATGTCTTTGCTCGTACTGGCACTGGCACATGTCTCAACCGATCAAGCTGTACGGGACGCGTTCGAAACCGGTCGAATGGAGCTTCTCGCCGCGCAGACCAGGTGGACAAGGTGTGCGTGAGGTCGGCATATCGTGCGCGCTCCGAACACGCCATGGTTGCCAAACCGAATGCCAAACACCAGCGCAGTGTTTCGGCGCCTCTACGCACGCATGCTAGAGCGCGCAACGAGCGCAGACGAACATCTACTGCCAAAGTACGCATCGCCGCAATTGGCAAGCCGAGCCAACTACACGCCAGACATGTTTGCTCGGATGTCGCGTGTGCTGCACGCTACAAGAGAGCAGGCTACACTGACAGGGGAGCCACACAACGTGCGCCGTAGCTCTCAGACAAATCAAGCACGCATAGAAGGGAAAGAAAAGAAAGAACAGGCAAGCAAGGGAGGGAGCGATGAACGTGATGGATCTCGTGGCCAGCTGACGACCGGGATCGTAGCGTTGAGCCGCTTGGATCGTGATTGCGAGCGAGAACCACAAGCCACGAGCCAAAGCGTCAAGAGCGCCATGAAGCGTCCAACGACGATTCACGTAACGTACAAAGTGGAACGTGGGCCGTTTTGGACAGGTAATTGCATTTCTTGGCGGGTTTTAGGTGCATATCAGCGCAGCGCAGTGCATCGCATCGCATCGCATCGCATCGCATCGCATCGCATCGATTCGATTCGATTCGATTCGTGATTGCTGGCATGGCACCTTTGCTTCCACGGTGGTTTTGCGCCAAGACCTCGCCTAGCATTAGCAACCACACAGAGAGAATTCTCAGAGTCGTGAGTGGCGTGGCTTGAAGCCAGCTACTGTAACTAACGTTCAAGCGGCGGCATCGACGGATGTGCGGCTTCCGAGTGAATGCGCAACTGTGAACCCACTTGGGAACGTGCCATCACGCTTCGCCTTACATGGTACCGTGAATTCGCACACACACGACATCCTTTTCGTTTCGTCCATCTGCGCTTGCTCGTCGGTCTTGTTGTTTTGCCACATGCACGATACCCAGACCGTTCCTGAGAACCCGCTCATATCGTAGCATAACACTTTTTCGAGGCGAGAACGTGCTCCCGTTTTTGGATACCCGGACTAACTTGACGGATCCTTGTTCTGGTCGCTGGCGTTCGGCTGCGTTGACACGCCGACCAAGCTTGGTGCTTGTGCTCTTGACTCTCGCCGCTTGAGAACAAAGCTTGTTTGTTGACTCGCTGGTCAGCTGGGATGTGGTATAAAAAGGACCGTCCGTGTTGGTGCCCTGCCATGCCGATCCAGCAACATTCCACTCCTCGCTAACCCGCCTCCCTTACCGAATCGCACGACATGCAGCTTCAAGGATTGTTCGCTCAACTTGGAGCGCTCATGCTTGTGGCGCTGGCCGCCAGTGCCGCCCCGAACAACGGCGCCAAGTGGCAGCACAAGAAACAGCCCAACGTGATCCAGCTCATCTCGGACGGGTTTGGACCGGCTTCCGAGACGTTTGCTCGCTCGTACCTGCAGAGCTCCAAGAAACTGGGCTGGAACGTAACCATGCCGCTCGACAGGCTGCTGGTGGGCGAGGTGCGAACACGATCGACCAACTCGTTGGTGACCGACTCGGCTGCTTCGGCAACCGCGTATTCGTGCGGCCTGAAGAGCGTCAACGCATACATTGGTGTGGATTCCGACAAAAAGCCGTGCGGTACGGTGCTTGAAGGAGCCAAGGCGAAAGGATACAATACGGCGCTCGTTACTACGTCGCGCATCACGCACGCGACGCCCGCTTCGTACTCGGCGCACATCGACGACCGTGATGCTGAAGACGAGATCGCCAGCCAGCAGATCGGCGACTACGTGCTTGGCCGCCAGGTCGACATCCTGTGGGGTGGCGGACTGCGTCACTTTTTGCCTAACACCACCAAGCCAGGTATCCGTACCGACAGCCGTAACCTCGTCCAAGAGGCCAAGCAGCGCGGATTTCACATTATCAACAACCGCACCGACTTTGACGCCCTCCAAGCCGGCAATGCGCTGAAACTGCCCTCGCTGGCGCTCTTCGCTTCGTCGCACATGGCGTACGAGATCGACCGAAACGCAACGCAGGAACCCAGCTTGAAGGAGATGGCCTTGACCGCGCTCAACGGCTTGCGCAACCAGGACGAGCCGTACTTTATCATGATCGAGGGCGCGCGCATCGACCATGCTGCACACAACAATGACCCCATTGGTCACATTCACGATATCCTCGCGTACAACGACATGGTCCAGGCGGTGGTCGACTGGGTTGACGCCAACGCAGCCGCCAACCCGCACGAGCCCGAGACGGTGGTGTTTTCAGTCGCCGACCACGAGTGCGGTGGGCTGACGCTCGGTCTACAGAGGAGTGAGGATGAGGAGTCGTTCTACGGATGGTACCCGGACGTGCTCTTGAACGCTACGCATTCGACCGAGTTCCTGGCGGCTCAGACCGCCAAGTGGATTGCCGCTGCCAACCGTACCGATGACGAGCTGAGCACCTACATCCGCGACAACGTGGTTTCCACCGGCCTCGGCATCAAGGATGTTCAGAAGGACGAGGTGGAGCGTGCCGTCCAACTAGCCAAGCTCAAGAATCAGATCCCCTACACCGTCTGGCTATCGTCGATCGTCAACTGGCGCGCACACCTCGGATGGTCCACGACGGGCCACTCTGGTGTCTCGGTCGGTCTATATTACCACGAAGCCAAACCGCACAAGGTGGGTACACCCAAGTACAAGCGATACCAGCAGCGTCGATCTTCGGTGATCGGATCGCACGAAAACACGTGGATCGGCGAGTGGATCGCGTCGTTCCTCGAGCTCGATCTGGCGTCGATCACCAAGACGCTCAACAACGGCAGTGACTACAGCTGGTACAGCAACTGGGGCGACAAGCTAAACCACTTTACCGATACCTTGGAGCACTACCATGGCGGACTGGCGCGCGTCATCCCGGCTCGATCCGCGAGCGAGAAGCGCGATCTGCACGCCGCCGACTCGCACCTGCTCAACGAGCCACTCATGAGACGTATTCACGGCCCTCGTGTGGGCGCGACACTCGAAGAGTCTTGGCACACCTCGGCTCGTCGTCAGCAGCTCTGATTCTACACACCCACGACCCATGTCTGGTATACAAATTGCAAATGTGTTTGGCCAAGTTACAGTACTTCCCATGTCCAGCCGAGTGAGCATGTTAGCTACAACGCATCGTAACGGCGTGAGTGTGATCGCTCCGGTTCGCTGCCGATCCGAGCAGATCCATCGCCATCAGCGCCAACGTCGTCCACTAACTACAGTCGTGAGTATGTGTGCCTACAATGACGCACAGCAGCAGAGCGAGCTGCAGAGAGACTGTATTCGCACGAGAAAAGCCACGAAAATTTTTTGCGCGATCTGGATTCGGGATTCAAGACTGGTGATTCATTTGGCGCCTGAAGCCAGTCAAGTTGGATTCAAGATTGTGACTCGAGTCGGCTGAGTCGCAAGTCGCGAGCGTTTCAGCCAATCGAGAATTCTGTGATTTTGTGATGCTGTGATGCTGTGATTCGGCTTTCAACACACTCACGACTCTTGACTCACCTCGCGGCTACTCGCGACACTCGTGACTCGTGACTCACACCGGCTCTGCCAACCAAAACGGGCCGATTCAGATTCACGAGTCAGATTGCCTGGATTTGGCACATCGACACCCGATTCTGTTTTTCGTTTTTCTTTTTCTTGCTCAGAACCAGTCACGATTTGGCTGATCGGCACTTGATCCGATGCTGGCCAGAAGTGCTGAAGTTCGTCGCGAGTGCAGACTGGCGAATAGAGAGTGGCGAGTGGCGATGTGATGAAATCAAAAGACGTTGTCAGGTGTGGGGTCAGTCGCCACCTCCGATCGGGATGAACAAGTGACAAGTGACGAGTGTGACAGCTAGCGGATAGCGAGCAGCAAGCTCCAAGGCTCACCCACCTCTCTTTTTTCTCTCTACAAAAAAAGGAAGAAAACTTGTCACACACCTGTACGCTGGGTTGAAGGTTGAAAAAAAAAACGACTCTGACTCGGCTTTCAATTTGGTGTTTCTTTTCTCTGTTTTCTTGGCTTTTTGGCTTGCGGGCTCGTTGGCTCGCGAACGGCATAGCATGGCATGCTCACTGCTTTCGTTCGGTTTGAAATTGAGCAGTTCTTCTTGGAGATTCACATTCACGACTCACGACTCACGACTCACGACTCACAATCGTGAATGATTCGTGATTGGCGTAATTCGTGGATTCGTGAATCAATCTGAATGGCAACGCAACTTTCGGAGAATCACCGAAATTCGCATCGCATCCTCTTTGGGGCAGCAGCAGCAGCAGCAGCAAAGTCAGTCTGTGGGTGAGTCTGAGTGTGACTCAAGAAAAAGTGTCGCGCGCAATCAAGCCCAACTTTCTTCTCTTCTCTCCATCATACTTGACACTCTATCTGCAACCATGTGCGATCACTCTGAGCCTACTCCTATCCAGCACGTCAACGGCACTGCGCCCGACACCCATGTCGCCATCGACACCTCGGCTCCCAACACGAACGGCAGCGTCGCCAACGGCGGCGTCGTCGCCAGAGACAATGGTAATGCGGGCTCAGTGCAGCCTTTCAACTCGCGCTACTCGGACTTTTTGAGCAACGTCTCCAACTTCAAGATCATCGAATCCACGCTGCGTGAGGGCGAGCAGTTTGCAAATGCCTTCTTTGACACAGAGACCAAGATCAAGATCGCCAAGGCACTCGACAAGTTTGGTGTTGACTGCATCGAGCTCACCTCGCCCGCCGCTTCCGAGCAGTCGCGCAAGGACTGCGAGGCCATCTGCAAGCTCGGTCTCAAGGCCAAGGTTATCACTCACATCCGATGTCACATGGACGATGCCAGGATCGCCGTCGAGACGGGTGTCGACGGTGTTGACGTCGTCATGGGCACCTCCAAGTTTCTCCGCGAGTTTTCGCACGGCAAAGACATGACCTACATTACCAAGACCGCCATCGAGGTCATTCAGTTTGTCAAGAGCAAGGGCATCGAGATTCGCTTCTCCACCGAAGACTCGTTCCGTTCCGATCTCGTCGACCTGCTCAGCATCTACCAGGCCGTCGACAAGGTGGGCGTCAACCGTGTTGGTATCGCCGACACCGTTGGTGTTGCCAACCCAAGACAGGTGTACGACCTCGTGCGCACACTGCGTGGCGTCGTCGGCTGCGACATCGAGTGCCACTTCCACAACGACACGGGTTGCGCCATCGCCAACGCCTACACCGCACTCGAGGCCGGCGCCACCCACGTCGATACCTCGGTACTCGGCATTGGCGAGCGAAATGGCATCCCTTCGCTCGGCGGCTTTATCGCGCGCATGTACACCGCCGATCGCGAGTACGTGATGAGCAAGTACAACCTCAAGGCGTTGCGCGAGGTCGAGAACCTCGTCGCCGAAGCCGTCCAAATCCAGGTGCCATTCAACAACTACGTCACCGGCTACTGCGCCTTTACGCACAAGGCGGGCATCCACGCCAAGGCGATTCTGGCCAACCCTTCGACATACGAGATCATCCGTCCCGAAGACTTTGGTATGAGCCGATACGTCTCGATCGGCCACCGTCTCACCGGCTGGAACGCGGTCAAGTCAAGGTGCGAGCAGCTCGAACTTAGCCTCACCGAGGAGCAGGTCAAGCAGGTCACCGCCAAGATCAAGCAGTTGGCCGACGTGCGCGAACAGACTATGGAGGACGTCGATTCGATCTTGAGGAATTACGCGCGCGCCATCGAGAACGGTTCCTCAGTCGCCGCCTGATCCACGTTTACACCGCTAAACCAAAAATGTTCTCCTCCGCATTTGCAGTCAATCCTCGCTGTGAGTGGGTGGGTTTCTCTCCTTCCGCAACCGCATCCAATCTGCCTTGCCTTTTGTCCCTTTTTTTTCTCCCGCTTGTCTCTCTGTGCTCGTGTATACATTCTCAATCGTGTCTCTTATCGCATGTGGCTGTGCTGTGAGTTCAGTGCTCATCAACGAATGCACAACGTCAGAAAGGTGTCAAGTACATTCTACGTGTTCCAAACGGTGCAGCTAGGCGGTCGGTGCTGGTCGGAGCGAATTGTAGTGCTCGCCTAGACCGTACATGCGGCGATGGTAGGAGATGAAGAGCGGTTCAGCGTCGTACTCTTGCTCGCCCACCTTGAGCACGGGCAGGCCCGCCTGGACGACGTTGATTTGCGTACCGAATGCTCTGGAGAGCGCCAAGATCTCGGGCTGACCACCCCAGACGCCTGTATTCTCGACGGCATCGCAGTAGTCGAGGAAATGCTTTTCCTGCGCTTGCTCGCTGTCGAGCGTGCCGGCTTCCTTGTTAACGATCCCGGCCATGTGTTCGTCCGAGTCCGAGATGAACGGTTTGTATTCGGACGGATGCGTGCGCATCTCTTGCGCTGTCGCTCGACGCGTCGCTTTGTAGTCGGTACGTACCGCGCTTGGACGACGCAGATTCAGCTGGTCCGCTACAGCCGCGTACAGGCAGTGTCCGTCCGGCGTGATCTCGTGCATGGTCACGCCAAGTGCAGAGCACATGGCATTGATCCCCTGGCGTTCGATCGCCGCCTCGTCCGGTTGGCCCGCTCCTTGCTTGACTTCCTCTTCGGCCTGACGTCGCACCTCGGCTATCTCGGCCGCTTTGCGCTCTTTTCGCTGTTGTTGACGGCTGACCTTTTTCTTGGGCGCACCACCATCCATCGGCGTCGCTTCAACGCTCTTCGGACTGCTTGCAAACAGCTTGCGGATGCTCGATCTACGCGCCGAAGTCGGGCTCGTGCTACCGCCGGCATCGGGAGCAGCGTCGCACGTCGCATCCGTGTCATTGTGATTGTGATGGCGCAAGCCGTTGATGAGTCGCTCGCCAGCTCCTCTCAATCCACCGCCAGAATGCGAATGCGACGTCTCCATCTTGGTCGCTGATGTGCATGTCGTTTTATTGTTCGTGCTTGCGCCATCATGCGCGTCTCGCGCGTCTAGTGCGGCGAGCAGCTCGTCGGCAATGTCGAAGCCGTCGTCATCTACGAATGGGTCAATCACTCCCAGTGGAGCTGCGTCATTTTGATTCGACTGCAAATGGTCAACACCAGCATCAGTGCATACAGAGTAGATCAGTATCTACGCTCCGATAAGCTCAGCTGCTCGCCAATATGGCAGATCTACTCACTTGAATCTCTCGACGCAGAGAATCGCTGTGCTGTGCAGTCGCGCGCGATCCCTTCTTGCCCTTCTTCGGCATGGTATCAATGTGCGTGCGCTCTGTCAGAAAGCAACGGTGTCGTCGATGCCGATGCTGATGCTGATGCTGATGTTGATAGTTGTCGGGATCGCCGATGTGTGCCGACAATGGAGCATGGCAAGGTGTCGGGTGATGACCGACAATCTCATCATAAGACTTGTCTCAACTTTGTGGCGCAGAAAAAAAGGCACCGTCGGGCCTGCCGGGCTTGCCTTTCTGGTGGTTCTTTTTGGTGTCACAATTTCGAGTCGTATATTCACGATTCTTTTTATTTCCTGTTTGCTAGAGGCGCAATCACGAATCACGAATGTGGGGCATTCAGCTCGGACCATGCCGATTCAACCCACAGTCGTGATTTACGCTTCGCAGTCACATCGAAGCGCTGTCAACGTCACCACCATCGTCGGCGTACTCAGCCATCGATCACTACAATTCTATTGGCCCAAATACTGACCTTCTTGAACGGTCGGGGCGTAGTTCTGTAGTTCTCTCCCGCCAGCAACCATGGTCGAGGGGACGAGCGCTTTCGATCCGAGCAACTACGCCTCGCTCGGTCTCACCCACGTCCAGTGTAAGTCGTACATTCCATCCCGCGCTTGCACAACATCTGTCCCCCATGCGTACTGATGCCAGCTTGCTGCTCTGTGCTTCGTGCCGGATGAACAGATGATCCGTCCGACTCGTTGGCCAAGCTCATGGCTCTCGTCACGCTCTCGCCCATCTTTCTTCTATGCTCGTACGTCACTATCGTCCTTCTACGCCGCGAGTTGACCTTTATCAACGCTCTCATCGGTCAGCTCGCATGCGAAGGCGTCAACTGGGCGCTAAAGCGTCTCATCAAGCAGCCTCGTCCCACCGGTCATCTCGGCGCTGGCTACGGAATGCCTTCGTCCCACTCGCAGTTTCTCGGCTTCTTTGCCGCTTTTTTTCTCTCGCATTTCTACCTCAACGGTCCGCCACTGGTCAAGCCGCGTACCTTGATCAACTCGATGAGACGTGTGGAACATGCGCTTGCGATGGTCATGATCGTGTCCATCTCGATCCTCACGTGCTACTCGAGGCATCATCTGCACTACCACACGCCCCTCCAGATTGTCGTCGGCTTCAGCCTCGGTCTCGCTTTCGGAGGCGTCTACTACTACTTCACCGAACATCTCTCCAGGAAGCCGCTTCGTCTACCGTCACCGCTGGCTGTCTCTGAGTCGTCGTCGCCTCTGGCGATCCGTGCCAATCGGCTGCTCCAGCCTCTCAGCACGTCGTCTGCCACTGCGCATAAGCAATCCGACACATCCGCTTTGCGCGCTTTGCGGCACCGAAAACCGCCAGCGCATAGACGCTCTTCGACGCTAGGCGAACTGATCCTGCCGCAGCTGCATCCTTCGCCGCCGATTCGACAGATGTTGCTGGATCATCCTGTCGCCATCGCTTTCCGCATCCGAGACAGCTGGGCGGTTTGGAGAGATGGCGGCATCGAAGGCGAGTACGGCGCGTGGAGACGCGAATGGGAGGCGCGCAGAGCTGCTTGCTCGCCCATCAACAGTGCCAACCGCGCCGACGTCGGCAGTTTACCACGCCATTACTCGATCATGCTCGATGCACTGAGCGAGGCGGACAAATCGCTGCCCACAGATACTGCGTTTTGCGTGGGCTGCGTGATTTCCTTCTCGTCCGACTCATCTGACTCGGCTGGCGCAGCACGCTCAGAGTACCTGGAGACTGGGTATTCGCGAGAATTGCCAGGCAACACACACGCCGAGCAGTGCGCGCTCGATAAACTCGCTACGCATTTCGGGCTGCCACAAGGAGCGAACACACGCAATGTGCCGACGCTGGATGTGGACCTGTATACCACCATGGAGCCGTGTTCGGAGCGGTTGTCGGGCAACGTGCCATGCGTGCAGCGCATTCTGGAGTTCAACGAGCGAGCGCATGTGTTTGAGCTGCCTCGTCGTCTCGCAGTGCACTCGGGCGTTGCGGGAGCGCAAGACGCGTTCAGGGCCAAGCTGCGCATACGACGTGTATTCCAGGGCGTGTCCGAGCCGGACGACTTTGTCAAGTGTCAAGGTCAGAACATCTTGCGCGGCAGTCAGATCGAGGTACACACCGTGCGATCCGGCAAGCACGATCATGGACAGCTCGAAAGCGAGTGTCTGCGCATCGCTAGAAAGGGACACCCAGCGAAGAGCTAGATGTGGAGAGGATCACACATATCTGAATTCGTGATTGCCAACCAGTGATTGGTGATTCGTGATTGGTGATTGGTGATTGTTACCTTTGAGTCGTGAGTCGTTGCATCCTGACACGTGTGTGGTTGAGAGCACAGCACTGTGAACAGGGATCGCAGCTCAAGCTGGCTTTCACGATCGGCCAAGGTGAGTGCATGTTGGCGTGCTGACATGCACGACGGTTTCGCGATTCAAGACCGGCATCTCTGAGGACGGATGGATAGGATCGCATTTCGACGGCGCAACGTGGCGCTTGGTTCGATGGTTGGATTGCGGTAGCGCGCACTATGGGTGGTGGTGGGCGTGCGGGCGAACTGCAACGGTGGATCGCGCGGATACGGATGGGTCGGGTGATGAGCGATCACATGAGCGACGAGATGGAGGTGTCGATGAGATCGAGCTGAGTACATGTTGCTGCGCGCGTCTGCGCGAACCGCATGCGAGCAAGTCCATCTCGGACGCCGGCTCAGACGCATACATCCACGCGTGCGCGACACGCCATCGTACGCGATCTGCATGCATCCAATCCACACATGGCGTGCCGAGACAGCCTCCGAGGCACATCTCGAACCGAGAGGTTGGAGCTAATATCCGTGCTACGCAACCACGAGATGCGAGTCGGCCTATGGCTTGGACAGCGTTCCGCCAAACACATGCACCGCCTGGATGGAAATGCGAGCCGGTCGGCTAGTCGAGCGCAATCATGGCAGCTGCAGCCGAGATGGACAACGAGCAACGAGCAACGTGCAACGTGCAACGTGCATATACTTGCGTGCGTCGTCGCCGACGTCCTCCTGTGTACATGCAGCTCGCAGCACGACAAGGCCCGGAGTTCCCATTCTTGCCACACATTGTTACCATCTAACGAGAGTCGGAGAGCTGCATTATCGAAAGCGATCGAATCGTGCATACATCACATGCCAAAAGCGGAGGCTGCGGTGAAAGGGGGAAACGTCGAGAAGCTGGACGTTGCGTGCTAGCACCAGCTCCCGCGCACGCGCTTAACGCTCAGTATATGTCATACCGCAATCTGCTCATCAATCAAAACATCGGCGCGTCGATGCGTCATAAGTTGGTCAACTTGCATACGTCCATCGTGAATCGCGAATGGAAAGCGAATTTGAATGATGCGCATCATCAGTGTGGGTCCGTGGAATGTTGATGTTGTGTCAAGTGGCGAAAAGTGAGCTGAGTCGGGTTTGATCGGGTTGCGTTTCGGCATCGAGACTTGGCGACCGCTTTATGCTGCGGGTCAAGCAGATGCAATTGTGCTTCACGTCAAGCTATCCCACGCTAGTCCACAGAGACACCTGCGCCAGAGTGGTAAGTACACAAGAGGTAAGAGCTTCATTGCACAAGCAAGGTGAAAAATTACAATCGTCAATGTGGTGCAGAAAGGGGTATCATGTATATGCATGCGAACAGCCGATCCGAGGTGCAAACTTTGAGCAAAGTGGTGAGAGTCCAGAAGAAAGAAGAGAGATCAATGCATGGGTACTGAGCCGTCTTGGTTGCTTAGCGCCACCCATGCGCCACTGGCTAGGATGATGAGACTGCCGATGACCGAGATGAAATCCGGGAGCTGACCGAACAGAAGCAGCTGCCAGGTGAGCGCAAAGATGATCTGCAGGTACGACATGGTGGCAGCGCGACCCGCGGATTCCCTCTGCAGTCCGAGTGTCTGAAAGACCTGCGCAAGCAGGCTGAACAGGCCCACGCCGAGCAATAGCAACAGTGAAACCGTCGAAGACGGCAGGACAAAGCGTTGGTCGAGCAGCCACATGGCGACAAAGCTCGAGACCCAACTGCAGAGCGAAAAGTAGGCGATCGAGTGATAGGTAGACGCGCGCTTGCCGATGCGACGCAGACACACCCAGGCGGCTGCCATCAGCACGACACCGGCGAGCGCCACCAGGATGCCGACGATGCGCGCCGCTTCGGTGGTCGACGACGGATCGGACGGACTCGGCAGTTGGATGTCGCCATCCTCGGGTACGCCTTGGCCTGCATCGTTGCCAAACAAGAACGACGGTCGAGCGATAAGCGTCACTCCGACGAGCGACAACACGCCAGCCATGCGTTCGCGCACGCTGAACGGTTCATGCAGCACCACATGCGCCAAGAAGCCTGTAGCGAGCGGCGCGAGGAAGGTGATGACAGTGGCGTCCGAGAGAGACAAGGCATGCAACGAAATGTAGAGCGCCAGCGTCGAGGCAAATCCAAACATGCCACGTGCAAGCAGCATCAGCCGAGCTCCCGGCGGGCCCAGCAGAATGTGCTCGGTCTTGGCGAGACACATGGCAAGCATGCAACCTATCCAGATGATGAGACACTCGACACCGACAATCTCCAACGCGCCGATCGGGTCAGAGTTGGGCTGATGACCTTGGCGATCGTCGAGCAGCTTGACAAACAGATTCATGGTCGAGTAGGCCACCTGGCTGACGGCGATGAGCATCAGACCGAGGTTGGTGCCTGGAGTGGTGGACGGGTCGACGAGCGCATAACGCAGCAGCGAGATGCCACTCACATCGCCGCCTTGTTGGGTGGATAGCTTGGACCACGCTGAGGCTTGGCCGTCTTCCTCGGGGATCTGTTGCGGTCGTTGATGCGAGTGCAGTTGCGAGTGCGAGTGAACAGAAGGTCGTAGACTCGAGACGGCTGACGGACGACGATGCGAAAAGGCGGTGGTTGAATTCCTGTTGGTGATGCTATAGTACGAAGACGAGAGTATGGGCTGGCGTTCGTCGTCGTTGGACTCCAAGTCGCTCCTGCGATCCTGCTCATCGAGCCTCTGCTGAGCGACAACGTACTCGTTCGGGTGGAAGATCGAAGCAAAGTCGCTCAACACGCTCGTGCCCAACATGCTCGCACCCGCGTCGTCGCGATCGCGATCGCGATCGCGCTCGTAGGTGAACGAGGGATCGTCTGTGCCACCACCTTGACTGAACCCACTCTGGCTGTTAAAAGTGACCGAGTCGTTGGCGTCGAGATGCTCGTCGTCGCGCTCGTCCGAACTGTCATTGTGCGACTCGCTGCGAGTCGAGGTGTGTTCGGCAAAGGCAGACGAGCCCAGAATCACCGAGCCGTACGAGGCCGGGTTGAAGTCAGCTGCGGGCTGCACTCGTCCTGGTGGTGCTGCCGACATTATCGTCGTTCCTTTTCGTTTTCGTTTTTGGCTGCAATTTTCTGATCGTGGTTGAGACGATAGATGGTGTATCGCGTATGGTCGAATCGTTGTGACTCGTGAATCACGAATGACGTCGATGATAAGCAATCGTCACTCTTTCATCCTCATTCTGAGTCTGATTCTGTTCTTCTCAGATCAAAACCCAAATCGCGATTCGTGTCGAAATTTCTTCCAGCTTCGTTGTCACTCAAATCTGAATTGTGAGTGAATCGTGAATCGCGTGAGCCTTATCGTCCGTTGTATTTCTGTTTTTTTTTTTGTTGTTTTTTTTTGTTTCCTCCACTTCGGAGACGCGGCCGAGGCGATTGAGGTTGGATTCGTCGTGAGCAGATCACGGATAACTTAGTCGAGTTTTTCCAGTCAAGTTACTGTATGTTAGTTATTCAAGCGTCCAGTTCAAGTTTCGGGTATGCCTCCACACTTCACACTTCACACTTGGTGCTTCATGCTTCGTGCTTGTTGGTTGCTCACGTGAGCTGTCAGGCAGACATGCCCGTCGCATAAACATGCACAAGCAAGCACCACGCTCCACGCACGCGCTTCTCGAAGGATTCAATGCATCGCCAACGTGGCTGCGCTCCGATTTCAAGACTCACGACTGTCGACACTCACAAATACGCTTAGATAATCGTGAACCGACACGGCGAAACACAACGCATAATCCGTCGAGAGGCAGTAATGACGATGATCAGATCCCTAGACAATCACGAATACCACCGAGAGTGAGGCGAGTTGAAACTGTGTAACGGTCGAGGATTGGACAAGTGATTGATTGGACGATCGCACTAAATGCCAATTGCAGATAATCTAACAGTGGCCGCGCCTAGTCAGCTGTATAAGGAGCTCATGTAGAGAAGCTCATGTAGAACACTCCAGTCAGTGACTGCATAGCCCTTACCAATATCTCGATTCGTGGTGGTGACCAATCCCGAATCATAATCTCGTCCAACCAGAAAATACAATCGACTATGGGCTCAATCAACGGTCAAAACCTTACCCTCTTATCTACGAGGACTGGACTACCAAAGCGGCTTATGTCCTGGGAGGAATACTTGAAATGGGTGACCTCAATGAAAAATGCTCTTGCATGCAAGAACGCAAACTTTTGATTCATCAACGAAGACGAAGGTTGACTCGTCAAGCCCGAGGAACATCCGGGTGAGGGAGACCTTCAGAAAGTCAGGCTTGGAAACCAATTCACGAATTCCTGCTAAGAATCTCGTCGAGTACTGTCTGTCACAATCCTGTACCTGAAGACCGCAGTGTGGTGAAAGAATAGTAGAGTGGATGAGACCAAGCTCATCCACAAGAAGGAAAGCGATGTCCTAACTTTGTAAAGTGTGTGCTCTGCACACACGACCTGCGTGTGGCAGCTCCACAGTTGCCATGATTCAGCAACCCCGCCTAGACAGTCTCGTAGTGCTCAAATGTCTGACTCACCGTCTGATTCACCTTTACTGCTGCATCGTCTGCCGTTCAAAGCAGTTGAGAAGGACTTTCAGCAAGTCGATTCCGACCATGCCGTTGATGACTGAGCCATTTTCGTGAGAAGCCTTGTCCTTTGTCTGAGCTTCCCTTGGCCTGTGGTGTCAATATTCGCTGTACTTTCCTCCTTCTTGCCACCGCCCACCGTCAATAAGAACGTATTCGCTTCTGCGTTGAGGAAGATGGTACATCGTCAAAACCAAAAAAGAAAGCAAGATGGTGTCAGTAGGCACACTCGACAGGTCAGGGCACGTCGAAGAAACAGCACCGAGTCGGAAGAGGAGAGAGAAAGCCTCGATCCGAATGGCCCCATGAGAGACTCGTCGCTGAGCTCTATTGGAGAGAATGCCGTATCCGATTCCATCAGCCGGGCCGAGTCCAGCCGAGCTATCCGTGGCAGCTGGCAGTCGAGTCAACCCGAGTCTAGCATCCAAGAGCCGATCGACACCATCCTCCTCAATCCGCCAACACGCCTTTGACGTCTACCCGCAACCATCAAGACGAGCCAAACAGACAAGACGAGTCAAGAACTCTGCTGAAACGACTCCAAGCGCTCGAATCAACCATACGCAATCTCAGCGATGAGATGCGCTCCTACTATCAAAGCTTTGCCCAGTTGCTGCACTGGCTTGAAGATGTGTTCCGCCGCATCTACCCTGCAGCCGCCCATGCTGCATCCGCCACAAAACCCCCTCTGGGTCCGCTCGACACCTCCTCTCACAGAGGCGGAGGAGGTCCCAAACGAGACAGGGCACTGCAAAAGCCGTTCCGAGACGAGCTTCGTCATCGAATGGGCTTGCAGCCACGGGACCCTCTCCCGCCCTTTGAGGAATCACCGCCATCCTTGCACGGCGGGCCCGCCCTGCGATTTGACTGGTCGCAGAGGCCAGACGCCTATACAGAGCTGGTCGAGTCGATCATTCGCGAGCTTTGCAGCAGCAAAGAAGCAATCGCCAGCCAAATTCAGGTCATCGGTGGCCAGAAAGCAGCCATCAAGGTCTACATGGCATCTCTCAGTCGTCTCTTCAAGCAGTAGCGACAGCAGCAAAAGCATTCTGCTGACTCCAGCCGCCAAGAAGCTCGAGAGAGCGGTCGACGACGGAGGCAAAGGGCGACCAAGAAGAGCCAGGCTCGTGCTGCTCTTCTAGCTCGTACTGCGGCGCTCAGGCGTCAGTACCATGACACTGATTTCACGCTTATGCAGGCAGCCAGTGCTGATTTGACTGACGCCGAAGAGAGCAGATTCGAGACCGGACAAAGCGAAACGGGCAAAGAACTTACCAATCGTGGTCTTGCTGATAGCACGCGCGGTGGCAGCAATGGCGGTGATGGTGTTGGAAACGGTAAAGGTCGGCGTAGACATCGAGGGCTTCGCAAGATCATTCCTTGCTGGCAATCACTTGAGCTGCATCGTGCTCTGCAGAAAGTGGATAAGATGATAGCAAGAGAGCTCAACAGTCAGCCTTTCCCTCCCATAAAGTTGCGCACACTTCTCGAGCCAAAACGAGTCGAGTATCCACCCCTCGATGCCAAGCTGGAACCGCTGCCCAGCTCCATCAAGCGATGGATGGTCAGCGCCGAGTTTGCCCGACTCTTCAAGTCAGCTGTCAAGCATGTGGGCCTTAACCATATTGCTGAAGGTGCCACTGGCTCGATCACGGATCCAGAACAATGGGTCCAGCATCCGCCCTACGAAGTGTACCATTCGACTCACCACGGAAGACAGAGCAGTGACATCTCTGGTGAACTGTACCTTGGGGAAAGCGACAGATGCCACAGTGACGCCGACGATATCCATCTCTCCGCCCGCGAGCAAGGGCTAGAGCGTTTCTCCGAACCTGGCACTAGCAAGCGCCCAGCACCAGACCATCGTGGTCATCTTCGTTGATCTTGCCTAGCCACACTTTTTGCGCTTTATCGAGCTGCTACTGTGGTGGCATAATCCATATCGTCCTTCTCGTGTTTGCTTGACCATTCTGTGTGTCTCGTTGACTGGATGATGGAACGTGCCAATGACGATGAAAGCGATTTATGATTCACGATTGTGCCGGAGTGGTTTGCTGGAAAATCTTTGACCTACCATTGACTCAGCCCTTTGATTGATCTAGGATAGGACACGTCGCGTTGCTTTTCTTGTCACTCAATCAACACCATCAATCAGTTCGAGCAACCCTATCAGTATGGTTCGACTGACTCGCATGTTCGTTCCGACTCACGGACGATTCAGACCTTATCTCAGCTCCCAGCTTCTGGTCGCCTGACCTTGCAAAAACATCTTCAATCAAATCTTGTCTCCCCACCTCCTTTGGCCTTGCAAGCGGCCTCGAGACATCTCCCTCCGTCCCTTTCCGCTGCGCAAGGCGGTCACCTTCCACTTCCCTCCCAACCCGCAAGCTGCGCCTCGCGTGGGCGTGGCTTCCTTGAAGTGACCAGGCCTTGTGCCACCGTCCGATTTGATCCCGGACGTAAAACTCTCTGGTTTCAGGTGCACGTCCTGGCCAGAGAACAGCAACTCCAATCCGCTGGGGCCCCCGCTGCCAGGAGAGTTGGTCGCTCTGTGGCTTGATTCCTTGTATTTGTGGGCAGCACGACCTAGAGTTAAAGCCCCGAACTTCGACAACCCTCGCACAGAGGGCCCCCTCGCTTCGCAGAGTTAGTCGCTGTGTTAGCTGGCTGTCATTGAGAGCGACACGACCGTACAGTCCTTGGAACTGGAATACTGTACTGACAGGCCTCTTCGACGCACAAGAGGTATCGCGCCCCCGGGCTTGACACGCCGGGAACACCCATGTGTGGTAGTCTGTCTGTCGGCGAACAGCAGTCTTGTGCGCTCGGCCTGTCCACTCCTTCTTTGATCCCAGCAGCGACAACCTTTCTCTCAACACTCATTTTCAGTCGCAGCAGCTTCGCAGTATCAACCGACGTAGATTGACCGTCGATGGCAGCACCTTTGTATCAGGCGTCCTCGCGCTGCTCCTGCTCTGGTGCTCTGGTGTCTATGCTCTCGTCTAGTCGCGTTGTTGTTACTCCGTTGTCTTCCTGCTGAAAGGATTCTTGCCAGCCATCGTCAACGTCGCTCACCTCCGATGCCTCTCACTGTTCGACTCTCTTCGTCTGCCATTGCTCCCGCTGCCAGTCTGCACCCCTCACTTCGCCATTACCATGAGTAGCTTATCGCGCTCTAAATGGGGCCACAGACACCGCCTCTATAGATGCGACCAGTGTGGTGAGGGTGGCAAGACCTTCACTTACGAACAGTCACGAGTGAACATGGCACGAGACAATGAGAAAGCATCGACGCTTAGCAGAAGAGGCGAGGACAAGATGTGATGGTGTGGCTTCAGCAGCGTCAGCAGCGTCAGCACCAGCGCCGACCACAGCAGCAGCGTCGGCCGCGTCGGCATCAGCAGTATCAACAGCGTTGGAGATATCCGCAGCGGCAGCAGCAACAGCAACAGCAACATACCGATCCTCCCTCTCTAAACGTCGCAAAAGCCTCGCGCTGAGCCAGTCTGTGCACGCTGCCGTCTTTTGATCAGCAAGGTCTCGGCCAAGGTCGAGTTTCAAGCGGACAACTATCCGCTGACGATTCATGATTGGATTCGTCTGTAAGCCTGCTCGTCTTGGTCTAGCCCTGATGCTGCATCTGGTAGAAGTTGTCCTGCCCACTGTTGGGCTCGGTGGCATAGTCACGAGTGTCGGTCTCGGTATGGAAGGACCACAACATCTCGTTGGTCCTCCACTCGTGACTATCGGCCTCCTTCGGGTGTTTGAGATCCGCTGCGCTTTCAGTCATGGGTACGTACTTCTCCTCTGTGATCGATGCTCCCGCAAGCTGCTGGCTTTGTCATCGACTCTCTTGCAACAGTTATGAGTACCTTCTCGAATTGCTAGGCCACAAATACATGCATTCATTCGTGATTATTGTTGTGCTCCAATACCAAGTCCTGTGTCTTGAGTGTGATCTCCTATGCGACTGGCCGACAAGCTAATGAGAGGACGGTCGTCCTCGGAACCACCCTAGGAGCCACGTGCGAGGGGCGGTTCCTGCGAGAAGCCATCTAGGAGCCACTCAGGGTGGTTCCCGGGGTGGTTCCTAGGTCGACTTTTTCCTTTTTTTCACGATAGGAATTGGCTGCAAGAACTTTGGAACACGCCTTTTTCGATTTTGTTTGAGATTAGATCAACTTAGTTAGAAATCATGAACCACAAATGTTTATGAGTCATGAGTCCGCAATTTCAGGACTTTGACCCTTTCTTCTACGAGCTGCATAGTCACGAGTCGATAACATGAACAAAATCGTAAATAGAGGGCTGGATTAGTAGAGAGGCTACTGAAGCAACAAGAAGGAGCAATCACGAGTAGCCGGAAAGAAAATAATTTGCACATCTGATCAGTTCTGGTCACGGCTGGTCAGATACATGAGGTGCTGATCACGAATCGTGAATGTACAGAGATCATGGGTGATACTACCGTGAGCTCATATACACAAACCAGGAGAAATCACGAATCACGAATATATGCACTTTGTAAATTTCCTCGTCACACACACGACAATTAAAGTTTATATAAATCCCATATTCGTGATTTGAGTATATACATTCGTGATTCGTGACTGGCCGATGAGCTATTGAGAGGATAGCCGTATTCAATATTCGCGGTGAATCCTTAGCGGGCGCTGGATGATCGAAGTCTCCCTTTCCTTAGAGAGGCGAGTTGGGACTGAGTAGGGTCGAGAATGGTTTGGGATGTATTTGGGTAGTGTGAATTGGACAAGGGACTAACTACAAAGTGTGAGCGTTCCCTCTGTATTTATGTACATGAGTCGACTGGAGTATCCTACATGAGCTTCTCCCTATACGTCAGCTCCTCATACAACTGACTAGCTGTGGCCACAACTGGCCAGATGCATGAGTCTGTTCTCCCTCAGGTTCTTCCACTTGGTACGAGTCTGTAGCCAACGGCGTGTTCCCACAGTCGTCCAGCGACTTGTGTGAATCTACTCTGGGCTTCTCGCTACCAGCGCTATGTTGTGAAGCGGGGAAACTCTGGCGAGTTACTATACTTGCGCGCGTACCGCGGTCGTACTGCGGGTGCATTGAGCGCGTGTCGCGCGCGTGTGGCGCGCGTACTGCGAGTGTATCGCACGCGTACCGCGGACGTACTGCGGGTGCATTGAGCGCGTGTCGCGCGCGTATGGCGCGCGTACTGCGAGTGTATCGCACGCGTACCGCGGACGTACCGCTGGTGTATTGAGTGCGTGTCGCGCGCGTATAGCGCGCGTACTGAGACACCTACTCGTTCCCGTCCGGTCACTCGTGTATACCGGTTAGGTTACTGCAAGGGTTGCATGATTGTGGGCGATCAGACTAAACGCCAATCGTAGATATTCTAACAAGCCGTCCTCGGAACCATCGTAGGAGCCACCTGCCATTGCTATTTGGTGACTCTTTAGCAAGCGCTATATGATCGAAGTCTCCCTTTCCTGAGAGGCGAGTTGGGACTGAGCGTGAGTAGTGGTCTAGAATGGTTTAATCACGAATGTGTTTGGACAGTTTGTTTTGGACAAGGAACTAAATACAAAGTGTGAGCGTCCCCTCTGTATTTATGTACAAAGTTGACTGGAGTCACGAGCCGTTAGTCACTATTAAAATTCTTGGTGAATCTTTAGCGGGCGCTAGATGATCGAAGTCTCCCTTTCCTTAGAGAGGCGAGTTGGGACTGAGTAGTGGTCGAGAATGGTTTGGAATGTATTTGGATAGTGTGAATTGGACGAGGGACTAACTACAAAGTGTGAGCGTTCCCTCTGTATTTATGTACATGAGTCGACTGGAGTATCCTACATGAGCTTCTCCCTATACGTCGCCTCCTCATACAACTGACTAGCTGTAGCCACATCTGGCCAGAGTCTGTTCTCCCTCAGGTTCTACCACTTGGTGCAAGTCTGTAGCCAACGGCATATTTCCACAGTCGTCCAGCGACTTGTGTGTGAATCTCTCGCTACCGGTTGGGTAACTGAGATGGTTGCAGACGATCAGGCTAAACACAAATCGCAGATAGTTATTCTAACACCTCCAAGGGGTGGTTGCTGCGAAAAGCCATCTAGAAGCCGCCTAGGGTGGTTGCCCGGGTGGGTTACTTTTTTCACGACGTATGTTGTGAATGAGTCACGAGTCGCGAATGACGAACCCTAAGTCACTAAGTAAGTTAATCATAAATTCACAATTCGTGATTCACGATTAGTGACACGCTTGACTTACCTTCTCATGACGCATAAGTTATCGGCATATTCGTGATTCGCGATTGGACAAGGCTCTTACGCGCCTGTACATAGGCACAGCCACGAACCCCCCTTTCAGTCTCCATTGATAAAAGATAGAGCGGGTGAAGCATGGTGTTAAGAGTACTCGTCTGCTACTCACAATTTATTATTTCAAAGAAATGACCAGGCACACTCGTAACTTTAGGTCACGAGTCAAAGAAACAAAGAAGGAAGAAAGGCGTGTCTGTATCATGCTTGAGTGAAAAATCGTGAATCGTAAATCATGAGTCTATCTGTGGTCAACAGAATCACGAATCGCCCGATAATGAAGAATCATGAATTTTATCTCAGAGGCATGACTCACGACTCTTGATAGATTCGTGATTCACAATTCGTGATTCGTGATTGCAACCCTTATAAGTCATGAGTTAGCTCGTGTTGAAATTGCGCGTTACGCATACGCCGTTGCGCGTTTTTCAGCAGTAATCATGAATCGTTAATCATTTATCTCGATCCAATCACGAATCACGAATCACAAATGATTCATGATTCACGATTGGAAAGATCATGACTGCACGACTGAAGACTGTGTTCACTCGTGACTCACTACTATTCTTTGATTCACGATTCATTATTTCGTTTATTAGTCACGAGTCATGAGTCATGAGTGACGCGCAAACGCTTTACAATCGTGAATCACGAATCATGAATCGTGAATACAGCCATTCGTGATTCGTGATTTGTCGCGATTCACTGATTAGAATATCTACGATTGGCGTTTAGTCTGATCGCCCACAATCATGCAACCCTTGCAGTAACCTAACCGGTATACACGAGTGACCGGACGGGAACGAGTAGGTGTCTCAGTACGCGCGCTATACGCGCGCGACACGCACTCAATACACCAGCGGTACGTCCGCGGTACGCGTGCGATACACTCGCAGTACGCGCGCCATACGCGCGCGACACGCGCTCAATGCACCCGCAGTACGTCCGCGGTACGCGTGCGATACACTCGCAGTACGCGCGCCACACGCGCGCGACACGCGCTCAATGCACCCGCAGTACGACCCGCGGTACGCGCGCAAGTATAGTAACTCGCCAGAGTTTCCCCGCTTCACAACATAGCGCTGGTAGCGAGAAGCCCAGAGTAGATTCACACAAGTCGCTGGACGACTGTGGGAACACGCCGTTGGCTACAGACTCGTACCAAGTGGAAGAACCTGAGGGAGAACAGACTCATGCATCTGGCCAGTTGTGGCCACAGCTAGTCAGTTGTATGAGGAGCTGACGTATAGGGAGAAGCTCATGTAGGATACTCCAGTCGACTCATGTACATAAATACAGAGGGAACGCTCACACTTTGTAGTTAGTCCCTTGTCCAATTCACACTACCCAAATACATCCCAAACCATTCTCGACCCTACTCAGTCCCAACTCGCCTCTCTAAGGAAAGGGAGACTTCGATCATCCAGCGCCCGCTAAGGATTCACCGAGAATATTGAATAGGTTATGAGCCCAATCAATGATCAAGACCTTGCCTTCTCCTCTATGAGGGTTGGACTACCCAAACGGCTGATGTCCTCGGAGGACTACTTCGAATGGGCGACCTCGATGCAAAATGTCCTTTCGTGCAAAAACGCGAACTTATGGTTCATCATCGAGGGACGACTCGTCAAACCCGAGGAACATCTGGGTGAGGGAGACCTTAAGGAAGTGAAGCTCGGCAACAAATTCCCTACTAAGGATATCGCCGAGTACTATCGAGCTGACGTGGAAGCACGCAGCATACTCCTCAACTCCCTTGGACCCGCCCAACAAGCCCTGGTCGATACGTCAACTACTGCTCGAAAAGTCTGGGAGAAACTTCGCGAGAACTACGCGCAGAACGTTGCTCAGCAGATTGCTTCACTCGAAGCGCAGTTGGCGAACCTCTACCAAGGAGATGACAAGATCAACGTCTACTCCTACAAGTTGGAGACTATCTGCAGGAAACTTGACCACGTGGATGCTCCGGTTAGCGGACTTCGCAAACTGAGAACCTTTCTGCGTGGCCTCGGTCCCCAGCACGATGTCTGGCGAAAGATCTTCTACTTTCAACACTCGTCTCTTCTTCCAGAAGGAAGGAGATTCCGACGAAACAGCCAACAAGAAGGCCCTGGAAGACTACGAAATTGCCGTCAGCACGATTATGGCTGAAGAAGCCGAGCAAAAGTCTTTCCGGCGCCAATACCCAGCTCGGGCCATGCAAGCCCAGTCGCAGCCTGTCAAAAAGGGCAAAGACAAATCCTGCACTAACTGCAAGAGGGATAACCATAACCTCGAAGACTGCTTCATTCGGAAGGAGGTCCCAAACACAAGGATCGCACCGAGAAGCAAAAGCAGAAGAAAACCAAGAAAGTGACGGGAAACCTGGCACAAGTCGACTCCGACGAGATGAATCTGTGTCTCCACGTGTCCACACCCGATGACAACGTCGCTCCCCAAAATGAAACCTGGATCATTGACTCTGGCGCAAGCCGACACATGACCGGCGACAAGACCCTCTTCTCGACGTACGGACCATCTCCTGTCCAGGAGGTATTCGTCGCTGACAACAGAGGAGTTCCGGTTGCTGGCATGGGCAACGTCAGACTGGTGATGAGTAACTCGAAGGGATCGCGGAAGTCGATTACACTTCAAGATGTCCTCCACGTTCCAGGACTTGGGAACAATCTCTTCTCTACACCACAGGTGCAACGCCTCGGTGGAAGCATCAACTTCACCAAGAAAACGGTCGAAATCTTCGACAAAAAGGGTCGACTGGCCCTGAGGGGCAAACGCCGTGGAGATGTGAACTACCTGCTAGTGGAAGGAACTACCACCGCAGTAGCCAAACTCGTTACTAGCGAGAAAGCCTTGGACCAAGCCAAACTCTGGCACCAACGGCTAGGCCACCTCCACATGCAGGCCACGCTCAAGACAGCATCGCTTACCGACGGCATGAACCTAAAGGCTATGTCGGGCCCCTCTGTCGGGAACAACTGCGAAACCTGCATCAAGTCGAAGCATAGGCACGCACCGATCAAGAGCCGTGGACCCAAGACAACTCGACCACTCGAGCTAGTTCACATGGATCTTGCGGGGCCTCTGCCGGAAGGCTTATCCAAAGAGAAATATTACCTACTCATGGTGGACGATTGCAACGAGATACTGCTTCGGGGCGGCACTGATCTATAAGTCATCAGCCTTCCAAGCATTCCGAACCATCGATCGATGGACCTCAAACGCAACTGGGAAAGCGTATCTGCCGAGTCCGAACGGGACAATGGTGGGTGAATTCTTGAGCAGAGAGTTCTCGAACTACCCTCAATCACCTGAGGTATAGGACGAGAGGTCACTCCAAGATTCACACCCACAATCCAACGGTCTCGTGGAGCGCACTAACCAGACTTGTCAAGGATTATATTCGGTGCATGCTAGAAGAAGCAAACTTGACTACCCAGTACTGGCCATTCGCCTTCAGTCACGGGCTGAAGCTTCGAAACATGTCGGCCACCAGCACGGATTCTTCCAAGACACCTCATGAAGGAATGCATGGCAAACGCCAGGATCTTCAAGGCCTCCGGGTCTTTGGGTGTAAAGCATGGGCACGCGTACCTGACGAACTCCGCAGATCCCTGGATCCCAAGTCTGTTGAATGCATACACCTGGGACATGTTAGCAATACCACCCTTACATATACAGACTCATGGACGTAGAAACCGGCCAGATCTTCACAAGTCGGCACGTCATCTTCCGGG
>NC_026489.1:85500-116990 GCF_000328475.2 Mycosarcoma maydis
GAAATTGCCGTCAGCACGATTATGGCTGAAGAAGCCGAGCAAAAGTCTTTCCGGCGCCAATACCCAGCTCGGGCCATGCAAGCCCAGTCGCAGCCTGTCAAAAAGGGCAAAGACAAATTCTGCACTAACTGCAAGAGGGATAACCATAACCTCGAAGACTACTTCATGGAAGGAGGTCCCAAACACAAGGATCGCACCGAGAAGCAAAAGCAGAAGAAAACCAAGAAAAGTGACGGGAAACCTGGCACAAGTCGACTCCGACGAGATGAATCTGTGTCTCCACGTGTCCACACCCGATGACAACGTCGCTCCCCAAAATGAAACCTGGATCATTGACTCTGGCGCAAGCCGACACATGACCGGCGACAAGACCCTCTTCTCGACGTACGGACCATCTCCTGTCCAGGAGGTATTCGTCGCTGACAACAGAGGAGTTCCGGTTGCTGGCATGGGCAACGTCAGACTGGTGATGAGTAACTCGAAGGGATCGCGGAAGTCGATTACACTTCAAGATGTCCTCCACGTTCCAGGACTTGGGAACAATCTCTTCTCTACACCACAGGTGCAACGCCTCGGTGGAAGCATCAACTTCACCAAGAAAACGGTCGAAATCTTCGACAAAAAGGGTCGACTGGCCCTGAGGAGGCAAACGCCGTGGAGATGTGAACTACCTGCTAGTGGAAGGAACTACCACCGCAGTAGCCAAACTCGTTACTAGCGAGAAAGCCTTGGACCAAGCCAAACTCTGGCACCAACGGCTAGGCCACCTCCACATGCAGGCCACGCTCAAGACAGCATCGCTTACCGACGGCATGAACCTAAAGGCTATGTCGGGCCCCTCTGTCGGGAACAACTGCGAAACCTGCATCAAGTCGAAGCATAGGCACGCACCGATCAAGAGCCGTGGACCCAAGACAACTCGACCACTCGAGCTAGTTCACATGGATCTTGCGGGGCCTCTGCCGGAAGGCTTATCCAAAGAGAAATATTACCTACTCATGGTGGACGATTGCACGAGATACTGCTTCGGGGCGGCACTGATCTATAAGTCATCGGCCTTCCAAGCATTCCGAACCATCGATCGATGGACCCAAACGCAACTGGGAAAGCGTATCTGCCGAGTCCGAACGGACAATGGTGGTGAATTCTTGAGCAGAGAGTTCTCGAACTACCTCAATCACCGAGGTATAGGACGAGAGGTCACTCCAAGATTCACACCACAATCCAACGGTCTCGTGGAGCGCACTAACCAGATTGTCAAGGATTATATTCGGTGCATGCTAGAAGAAGCAAACTTGACTACCCAGTACTGGCCATTCGCCTTCAGTCACGGGCTGAAGCTTCGAAACATGTCGGCCACCAGCACGGATTCTTCCAAGACACCTCATGAAGGAATGCATGGCAAACGCCAGGATCTTCAAGGCCTCCGGGTCTTTGGGTGTAAAGCATGGGCACGCGTACCTGACGAACTCCGCAAATCCCTGGATCCCAAGTCTGTTGAATGCATACACCTGGGACATGTTAGCAATAACCACCCTTACATATACAGACTCATGGACGTAGAAACCGGCCAGATCTTCACAAGTCGGCACGTCATCTTCCGGGAGAACGAGCGGATTCGGCGAAAATCTGAAGCCCCCTTCGAGGAACTTTCAGATGATGAAACTGGAACCACGGGAAACAATCTCCCGAGGCCAGGATTACCGGCCCCGGTCCGCTCATCGCTGAACATCCCAAGGACTTCCCCATCGTCCGAAGAACCCAGTCAACCAGTGGGAGCCACCAACTACCCTCATCTCGCCTCAATAGAGGAAGCGCAATTAGCAGATACTACCGAGAGCGGTGATTCACTGGAGAGTCCAACTCAACAACTTGTTCCTTCAGCAGAATCCACAGATGACGAATTCCATGAACCGATCAACCTTATTCCCTCAAGAAGGCGACCTCAAGACATCCGAGGCCGGGACTCCCCATCGCGGCATCAAGAAATAGATGACGAGTCCGATGACTCTCTCGCTCTTCTCCCGACTCCTCACCAAACAGTGGGAGGAGATACAACAACAGTGGGAGATACAAGAACAGTGGGAGACAAAAACAACGCAAACGAGAGCACGGGTGACGAGTCACGTTACAACCTTAGGGCAAGGCCCCACAGACTTGGCGATTACGCCCGGCACGTGACAACAAATCTTTCAAAGCCACCGGCCACCCTGAAACAAGCTCGCATGCGCGCCGACTGGCCCCTATGGGAAGGTGCCATCCAGGCAGAACTCAAAAGTCATGAATCCAACAAGACTTGGACCCTCGTAGACCACCCACAAAACAAAGCCACCAATGTGGTCAGCTGCAAATGGGTATTCGCCATCAAGAAAAAGGCCGATGGATCTCTCGACAAATACAAGGCACGACTCGTCGCACGAGGCTTCACACAGCGATACGGATACGACTACGACGAAACCTTCTCTCCAGTAGTAAAGGCCACCACGTTACGCATCCTCATCGGCCTCGCCGCGGCATTCGACTGGAAGATTGTTCATTGGGACGCAGTCACTGCTTTCTTAAACGGACGCCTATCGGCAGAAGTATACATGACGATGCCTCCCGGTCACGAAGTACCCGGGAAGGTCTGCTTCCTGAACAAAGCCATCTACGGTCTCAAGCAAGCCGGCCGCGAATGGTACCTCTTCGCTACGAAGGTACTCGAACAGCTCGGATTACACGAAACTGCAAGAAGACCACTGCCTCTTTCATTCCAAGAAGGCCGGACGACAGATCTTACTTGCATTATACGTCGATGACCTCGTCGCTGCGTCACCAAAAGCATCGGAACTCGCCTGGCTCCACACCGAAATCCAAACTCATTTTAAAATCACAGATCAGGGCGATTTATCTTCTGTGCTCAACGTCAGCGTGTCGAAATCTACCAATTCCACTTCCCTAGGCCAACCTGGTTACATCCAAAAGATCCTCGATCGTTTCCAGATGCTCGAAGCGAAACCCGCCTTCACACCATTACCCGCCACTGGCATTGCTCATCCCGAAAACCCCGAGCACTGCTCCGTCGCGGACAAGGAACTCTTCCAACAGCTCGTAGGCTCTGTCAACTACCTGGCTTGCTACACTCGACCAGATGTGGCATACGCGGTACAAGCTCTCAGCCGCTATTTAGCTCAACCGACGATCCACGCACTCTCTGCTGGAAAACACCTTCTCCGTTACCTCAAGACTACGCAGGACTATCGCCTCCGGTTCCCCAAACTAGCGAGTGGGAGGAATCTGACCCTAGAGGTCTTCACGGACGCTGATTTTGCAAACCAGAAGGCGATTTACTCTCCCAATCAAGAGTTAACCACCAAAAACAAGATCGTCATACCTGGTCGACACAACAAACACCCCTCGCAAAAGCGTCACAGGAATGATCTTCCTAATGAACGGTTCCCCAATCAGCTGGCTATCCAAACAACAACCTATCATCGCAACCTCAACACAAATGGCTGAATATATCGCGGCCGCGGAAGGCGCGAAAGAAGCGTTGTGGATCAGAAGCCTGTTTCATTCCCTTTCACTTCGAGGAAAAGAAGCAATACCTCACTACATTGACAACCAGGCAGCGATCCAGCTATGCAAGAACCCGGTACTTCACAAGGCTACAAAGCACATCGACATCATCTACCACAAGATACGCGAATTGGCCGCCGTCGGTGTTATCAACATCGAATATACCGAGTCAGGGGAGCAACGAGCGGATGCGCTCACAAAGACGCTCAACCGTCAGCAGATCGAAAAGTTCTGCAAGGAGATTGGCCTGAAAGACAGGTCCAACGAGAAATCCTCTCAATAAACTCCATGACGGAAACATCTGCCTTTCACAACCTTCAATTCGCCCTCGCTGAACGCGTGCGAAAACTAGGCAGATCGATACAACAGAAAGCCTGTTGGCCGCAGCTTTCGACCTGATGGGTTTGGATCATCCAAAGAAGGTCCCATCAAGGTTCAAGGACTTGCAAAAGGACTGGAAACCCAACTGACACAGTGGTATCCACAAAAGTCACCATGCACACTTCCCTGATTCTCCCTCCACTGGAGGATAACGAGAACGAATACATGATGTATTCAGGGAACAAAACCTCACGCGTCGCTAAAAACGAGCTGTGAGAGTTCCCAAACCACGAGCATCATGTAGGTTTCGCAGGACCACGGAGCAGTCAAGTAGTCAACGAAAGCTCACCGAACGAAGCTTCAACGAGGGCCCACCTAGAGGAAAGATTCGCTGGAAAGAGCCGCAGCGCACCTCAAATGCCCCAGACACTTACACTTCGATCCGTAAGAGGACACGGCGCACACACCTTCCAAACTTGGACGGAAAGTTTTACGCCGCACACATCAAGACAGAGAGCAACATGGCGCGATCCCCACCGAGTGGGAGCGTCAGTGTCTCTGCGATTCATGATTTGGGCACTCAAACACCATTCGAGTGGGAGTGTTAGAATATCTACGATTGGCGTTTAGTCTGATCGCCCACAATCATGCAACCCTTGCAGTAACCTAACCGGTATACACGAGTGACCGGACGGGAACGAGTAGGTGTCTCAGTACGCGCGCTATACGCGCGCGACACGCACTCAGTACACCAGCGGTACGTCTGCGGTACGCGTGCGATACACTCTCAGTACGCGCGCTATACGCGCGCGACACGCACTCAGTACACCAGCGGTACGTCCGCGGTACGCGTGCGATACACTCGCAGTACGCGCGCCATACGCGCGCGACACGCACTCAATGCACCCGCAGTACTGACCGCGGTACGCGCGCAAGTATAGTAACTCGCCAGAGTTTCCCCGCTTCACAACATAGCGCTGGTAGCGAGAAGCCCAGAGTAGATTCACACAAGTCGCTGGACGACTGTGGGAATATGCCGTTGGCTACAGACTCACGACTCGCACCACGTGGTGGAAGCTGAAAGAGAACAGACTCACGCATCTGGCCAGTTGTGGCCACAGCAAACCATTCTCGACCCTACTCAGTCCCAACTCGCCTCTCTAAGGAAAGGGAGACTTCGATCATCCAGCGCCCGCTAAGGATTCACCGAGAATATTGAATATTCACGATTAATCAACTCTCTACCTTCCTCGCCTAGCCCTCTCAACCGGCAACCTTGACGCCAGTCTCACCCTCTCAACGTCGATACTCTGAACACACTCGTGACCAGCGTTCTCGGTATCACCCAGCGAGCCACCCTGCATCTCTCGGTTGGGCCTCGCATTTATTGATATTTTGGTGAATCTTTAGCGGGCGCTAGATGATCGAAGTCTCCCTTTCCTGAGAGGCGAGTTGGGACTGAGCGTGAGTAGTGGTCTAGAATGGTTTAATCACGAATGTATTTGGATTCAGTGTGTATTGGACGAGGGACTAACTACAAAGTGTGAGCGTTCCCTCTGTATTTATGTACATGAGCTGACTGGAGTATCCTACATGAGCTTCTCCCTATACGTCGCCTGCTCACACAGCTGACTAGCCGTGGCCACAACTGGTCAGATGCGTGAGTCGGTTCTCCCTAAGGTTCTACCACTTGGCACGCAGTCTGTGACGGCATATTCCCACAGTCGTCCAGCGACTTGTTTGAATCTACTCTGGCTTCTCGCTACCAGCGCTATGTTGTGAACTAGGGAAACTCTGGCGAGTTACTATACTTGCGGGCGTACCGCGGACGTACCGCTGGTGTATTGAGCGCGTGTCGCGCGCGTATAGCGCGCGTGACACCTACTCGTTTCCGTCCGGTCACTCGTGTATACCGGTTAGGTTACTGCAAGGCTTGCATGATTGTGGGCGATCAGACTAAACGCCAATTGCAGATATTCTAACAGCATTTACGAACTTCATTCACGATTCAGGATCACGGTCCTTATTGCCGTCGTCCATACGGTCCTATCTACGTCAATCGTGAATTGGTCTCGTCGCATTCGTGATTCACGATTTACGATTGACTTTTAACCCCTCCGTCTCATCTCACCATCGCCATCCTACTACGCAACAGCTCGACGTGCTTCTCCGACTTCGTGACTTGATTAAACAAAGCTCCGCCGATTCGTGATTGCCTTGACCTGCTCAGATGCGCTCTCACTTTTGGCAGCGCTCTGACATTCATGATTCACGATTTGTGATTTTTTCTTGACACTCGTCTGCAACCATGCAGCGACTCTACCCATACGTGATACGCTTCCACCATGGTCATCGAAGGCGCTTCCTTGCCCATCGTGCATCGTAGACTACGTCGAGCTCAATCACGAATCGTGAATGGTTTCAGCTTGACTAGCCACACCACCGCCCTCAAGCAGTCGGTGCTCGGCAATCCCTATCTCTTCGTGCTTGTCCACCAACCATGGACCGTGCTGCAGCCTCCGAGCGTCTGCGGCAAGCGATCTCGATCCAGCTCGGGTGCTTCTTCGTCTTTGTTCTCCTCTCGCAAGTCACTCTCGGCCGATGGCCACAAAAACCCGTTCGTTAACTGCCTAGTTGGTAAGTATCATTCTATTCGTGATTCCTTGTCGCCAGCTTGCCCGTGCATTATTCACAATTATAACCCTGCTAACCCGCCCCATTCATCTCGCTGATCTCGCTCACTCGTTTGGCTGCTGGCCCTTTACTCGTGACTCACTCGTGACTCGTCCATCTCACTCACGACTTGCTTGCTCGCTCTTTGGCTTACATTAATTTATTATATTCATGATTGCATCGACAACAACTGTGGCGTGTTGAGCTGTATGCTGGGACCGGTTGATTCATGGTTGATGGGGGGTGGTTGCGGTGACGATCCTCGGATTCTGCTCGACTTCTGCAAGGATTCGAGCGGAAATGAGGCTCTGCTTGCCCAGAGTGGGTAGGAGAACAATTGCGGAAAAGCACCTGCCTTCCCGTAGGCAGGCATTTTTTGCCTGCGAAGTACCACGACCGTGGCTTGCTTAAAGCAGCGGAAATGATGCCCTACATGCAGAGTACATGCAACGTACGGGTTAGCCAAAAGGTCATTCAAGCCTTCTCATCTTGTGGCAAGTATCTTGGACAGCCGCCAAGGAATTTCAGCAGGTACCTAAGCCAGAGACTTCGATCATACAGCGCTCGTTAAGATTCTTGATTGCTGTCGCCAGACATGACGAATCTCAATCTCACCACCACAAGAGATTGTAATAAGTTCAATAAACAAAGACCTCACCCGTTGACTCGTGTCAGACGTACCTGGGAGAATCGTGCGGTAGACATATGTCGAACGTCCTCGTAAGATTCATCCCTGGAGTCAGGGAAAAAGTTCAATTTGTGCCGACCGTGTCCGGAGAGGGGTTTCTGTAGGTGATCGTTGCAGCTGAACCGGTCGAAGGCTCCGTCATTTTCATTTACTGTGTCCGTTACATGTCCTCATCCGCTTGATCATGTGTACCGGCTGGGTGGATCAAATAACAAGTCACGAGTGGTCGTTAGCGATCAGGGTAAATGCCAATCGCATTTATTCCAGAACGCGGTACACGAGTCACGAATCTGTCGGAATGATACGATCGCACTAGCTGCGTGAATAACCAATGATGGCTGATGTAAGGCTCACAGACTTATTCCGCAATATGAAACACGGCCGAGGGCACAGTCATGTATGAGTGTGAAAGAACAAAGAGGATATGGTGGTTGCGAAATCATGAATGGGTTGCAGGAGACGAAACAGAACGCTCAACAAGCAAACATTCAGGTAACAAGAGTGTGTGGAACGCCAGCAGCGGGTTGCGTGGTGCCAACCGAAGCACGCATGGCGGGATGAGTACCTACCCTGTTGCTGTCATCGGCGTTGTGGTCAGGCAGAGAACCAATGCGCTCGTGATCCTTCTCCATGTTTTCACGTCTCGGCTCGTGTACATCGCTGTCTTCTTCCGATCGTTTACCGGATCGCAGACGAAGTGCTCCGTAGTCGCACTTTTTCAGCATACCGAGAAACAAGAAGGCAAAGATAGGTTTGGAGAAAATGTCCAGAAGACCATACCAGAGGAACTACATCCAGGCAAAGTGCGTTGATGATCATGGGTCAGTGTCCATAAGGCGATGTGTAACGACAACTGTAACGACGCCATTCAGAAATCACAAGAGAGCCACTTACCTCAGCGCTTACGCCAATGACGTTTCCACCTTCGCTCAAACCCCAACAGATGGGGTACATTGGCCAGATGATAGCCAGCAACAGTGAGGCAGCCAGAAAAGCACGGCCAAATCTAGAGCCGAGTCTTCGAGACGAGCGCAAACCCGAAGCAAAGACGTGGTACAAGACGTAGCCGAGTGCAGCGCAAGCGAAGGCCTGCAAGAATTGGAAATGCAAAAAAGAAAATACAAACACTTCTTTAGTAGGAATCATTGACGGCATTCAATGGACTTGAAGTACAAATACACTTACAAAGTAGCCCCACTTGTATCTGGTTCGGGTCAGAGCACCCAAAAGACCGCAGACGATCATAAGAATGTTGAAGAAGAGGGTGATGAAGATGATGGACAACGGGAGACCGGTGATGAGTAGCAAGCTGAGCAGAAGAAGAGTCGTAGTGAGCGTCCAGTCGACATAGCGACTGTACCAGATCTGGCGCGTTGGGTAACCTCCATAGCCGCCGCCGCGTTGGCTGTTGTGAAGGAACTGTGTCGTGATGGGCGTGGCACCGAGGTCGCTGGCCTGAGAATACCACGAGATGGTGGAGATTGCAAGTACGGCGGTGAGCAGATAGTGGAAAGTTCTCCTCTTTCTGGGCAGGATGAACGTCCAGACAAGGAGACCGAGAGTAGAAGCGGCCATGACGCAGAAAACGACCCAACCCCAATCACTTCCCCATCGTCCCAGATGAATATCGGCGTTGGGTGGGTTGACATCGAGAGCTCGATTACCGGCGCGTTTGAGCAAGATGTTTGTGAACATGTTTACCACAATGCGTTTGGAGAACAAGTCTTGGATGGGGTCAACACGATATAGTTGTAGCTATTTGGGGAATTTGACAGCGATGCAGAACTTGGTTCGGAAGGAGGCATGAAGTGAGCGTTCGACACATATATCCTCAACGAAGTTGGCTCGGAGCAGAGCACTCTTCGATTCGATCTGCTTAGCGTTTCAATATGACCTCAGCTTCACAGCGAGTTGATGCAATCTTCAATGTGCGTAGATTGTCTTTGGATCGAAGATGACAGCAAGACCAGAGTTTCTAGCGCCATTGCGCAACCGCTGATTCACGCACTGCTCAGCATCCACGATTTTGTGATTCCATTGATGCTGCTCCGCTACAGTGCGTTGTCAGGGTAGACCTCTCTGCCTGTCAGATGCTCTGTCAGCATGGGAACGCAAAATCGCAGAGGGAGTGTGGAGGGCTAAGGGAACCTTTGTTACAATCTCGTGAATCGCGCGCAGAACAGGAAATCACAATCGTGAATAACAAGGCATTTCCTCTATCGTGTATTATCGCAACCTCCACCATTTGTGATTGCTGACTCGTTGCAGGCTTGGAAGCTTACTCAGCGAGCAAAACATGCTCACACAGACACAGCCCACGCCCATCACACTTGCTGAACTCGTTTCGTCAAAAAATGGGAGAGAGAGGAACAATGGCAAGGATGTGAATGCGGAAAATTGCAGATGATTGCTCAAAAGAAAATGATGCGAGGGAAAAGTGAATCATGAATGGTTTGCGGATGGAGCGCGTGGTTACGATGAATTCGAAATGCTTGCAGAGGGAGAAAGTGCATGCTCACGACCCTTGCCTGGAGCGGGTGCGACGAGACAATCGCGAATGTGAGAGGGACAATGCTGTATGATGCTAGAACAACAAGAGGACGAAATGGAACCTCGGCGAGCAGCGTTACGTCTTGGAACGAAGACGCAGTTCTACTGCCTCAATGGCATCCTTGAGTTCTTTAGGACCAGGTTTGGTGGCGACGGCGTCTGGCTCGATGCTCAGGTTCTCCACCATCCAAGCACGTGTGGTGCTGCCAAGCACCGCAATTCGTGGATACCTGCGTGAGCCGCTTGTCGATGCTTTGCCAATTTTGTTCGCATTGGTAGACACGAAAGTGGTTGTGTTGATTTTATCTTTCTCGTAGGTCGTCGCTGCTGCTGCTGCTGCCGCTGGGGCTTGGTCGGCTGGCGCCATCCATTTGCGACGTCGGAATTCGTCCAAAGCATAATTGACGCCGCTGGGCGAGAAGAAGACGATCCAGTCGGGTCGAGCAATGCGCGAAAGTGCGGCACCGCTGCTACCCGCATCAGCGACTGCATTCTTTACCTTGGACCGCAGCATCTTGAGCACCAGCTCTTCCTCGATCGGATTGATAGGCTCCGGTTCGATACGGGCGGGCGAAGCAATCATCTGGGGCGAGGCACCTGCAGCTGCAGGAGTAGCGAGGTTTTCGAGGCGTGTATGGGCTGGAGCTTCGGTGTGCGTCATGGTGCTGACACCTAGAGGAGTGCCGATGGAAGGAACATGGCTCAGATTCTGGTGATGCGGCGTAGTCGAGAAGTTGCGGTTCAGCTCGGAGCAACTCCTGGCTTGTGCGCGGAGATCATCGGCGCTCGATGTTCGACTGGTGTTGGCGCTTCTGGACAAAGAGGCAGCACGATCTATCGAGGTGATGCTTCCACCGCTTGGGCGCCTGCTGCCATGACTTGGACGCCGGCTTGGAGGTCTCGAGACGACTGAAGGCAGCGTCCTTGCAAGCACTTCGCACCCTTCAGCAAAGTGCTCATCAGGGGCCGTCTCGTACACTTGCAATTCCTCAAAAGGGATGGGGCCAGCGGGTGGTGAAGCTTGGGAGAGCATGTCGGGTACAGTGGAAGCGTTCTTGTCGCCGACCAGGTAGAGGAGTGGGGGTGTCTGCTCCGCCGGAAGCAAAACAGAGTTCTGAACCAAGATAGACGGCGAGGAAAAGTGACGCACGACATAGCGGGCCAGCGCTTCTCCGGTACCGGTCGCCTCGCCGCCCATGACGAGGCGTGGACGCAGCCATGGTGCAAGAGGAACGTTGCGCAGCGCCGAAGAGGTGGCAGGGCCCACGGCAAAGAAAGGCACGCGGTTCCATGGGGTAGGAGAACTGGACGAAGTTTTGTTTTTGGAGCGGAGAGTTTCCTGCGCCTTGACGCCAGCCGAGATATATGCTTCGACGGCGCGTTGGCTGGTGACGATCATGCCGCGATACGGACTGGCGGTGTCGGTGTCATGCGTGCGAGAACCATGCAAGAGACGGTCAACAAAGAGATCTTGATTGACAAACTTGTGGGTGAGGATGGGGAACGAGGTGACGCAATACTCGATCTCGACCTCGTTGCCGTTTGCGTCTGTGAGATAGGAAAGGTGATGTGTCATGAGACGAGGCTGGTCGTGAATGAATTTGCCCTTGCGTCTGCCCGTTGCTGAATATGGCAACGCGGTGGATGATGCGTTGTCTGACGAAGGTTTATTGGAAGAGCTTGCGACGACGGCTGCCTGCTGAGACAGAGCTGTTTTGATGAGATCGAGTGCGCCATTCTCCGCAGTGGAAGAGAGGCAAGGGTTTGAGCCTGTGGACAGGCTTGGTAGTGGTGTCGAAGTTCCGGATTCGAGGGCAGAGGTTGCAAAGGATGGCAAACAGAAAGAGCCGAAGGCGTCATGATACGGATCGGTGCCTTTGGACATGGACACGGGCGAGCGCAACAGCAAGATGGTAACCGGGGGTGGCGGCTCCTCGATGTCGTCGGTGGCAGACATGATGGCGACAATGACGAGCGAGAGCAACAACGACAGTGGCAGTGAAGATCGATGACGTTGGCACGGCCGATGGATGGATCCAATGACTGGAATCACTCGAATTGTGATTTCGTGTCAGGTATGCGTCAGAGTCAAGCGTGCGGATATGCGTACGCCAACCGGTATGATGGGCGTTTGGAAGAACAAGAATGTAGGGATGGTGAAGGTAGAGGGGCACGTGGTGTGAGGCAGCAGACGCGAACCAACACTTGCGAGGGGCCGTCAAGGCAGAGGAACGAGACGAAGGATGGTGAAGTTGATTATGCTGGATCTTAGGGTTGTAAACCACTCATGAATTGTGATTCACGATTCGTGGATCGGTGCGATGGGCTTTGGACCATGTGATGTGCAGTCGTGAGTGAGAGGCTCGCCCTTCCGCAGTGTCTGCACGCTCGAAATAGCATTTCCACGGTCGGATGAATCACGAATGTGAATCACGAATGTGCATGTGATGTGGGCGCTTCCTGTTCCGTGTTGATTCGCGCAGCGCAACATCATGGCGCAGCCGTGAGTGTGATTGAGTACGCAGCCATCTGCACAATTTCGTCTTGCAAGATTCGTGATTCAGAATCGTGAATTGGTCCATGCGTTGAGTGAATTCGTGGATGCCGTGCTGCCACAGAGTGTGCTTTACGAGTCGTGATTCTGTGGGCCTCGGATCTCTATTTTTGTCACCCTCGTGGCACTCGTGACTGTGACTCGTGATTCGTAATTCAAAATCATCTCAAGTTGTGCCTGTCAAAAGTCTCACACCTTGATCCAAAAAATTCCCCAACCGAGACGCACGACTCGACAAATCACGAATCGTGAATACGAAGGTCACACAGCGTCTATTTTTTGTTTTTGTTTTTGTTTTTGTTTTGTTGGCACTCCCGATTCGCGATTCGATTTCTGACAAGACTTTGCGATTCATCCCGCATGATTCGTGATTGGCCTGAAAGTCGTGAGTTGACAAGACGTGCAAACCAAAATCAGGCGATGCGATACCCACAAGAGACCCGATATTGACGATTGCGGAGAAGCCATTCTCGGATCATAAAATGTGATTCACGATTTGCAACAACCGTCAACGGACAAACACGCACGCACCACAACCAAATCATGAATTCACGCAGACGACTCGCTGACTTTTTTCTCCCTTCTCTCACCCACCTTCACTCTTCTTCGCGACCATCGCGCAGCATATCACATCTGCAGCAATGTCGACATCATCCGCATCCGGAGAGGCACACTTTGTCATTGGTGGCGCTGGCTTCCTTGGCTCGCGTATCGTTCTGGCCCTTTGTCAGCGCGGCGAAAAGCACGTTTCAGTCTTTGATCTTCACCCTCCTCAACACCGCGTCGAAAAGGTCGACTACTTTACCGGCGACATCACATCCGAATCCTCACTGCGAGAAGCTCTGATCCAGGCGCGCGATAAAGCCGGCATTGAGGCTGGTGCCACGAACGGCGTTGTCATCTACCACACTGCCAGTCCCGTCGCTGGTCTCGGTCCCCAAGTCTACCACAAGGTCAACGTCGTCGGCACGCAGACCGTCATTGCGGTAGCAAACAAGCCTGAACTTGCCATCACCAAGCTCGTCTTCACGTCCAGTGCAGGCGTCGTCTATGACGGTCACGATCTGATCAATGTAGATGAGCGTATCCCTTACCCCAAAAAGCCGCTCGACGCGTACAACGACACAAAGGCAAAGGCCGAACAGCTCGTTTTGCAAGCTAACAGCAAGCAACCAGGAAAGCTGAAAACCGTTGCTATTCGCCCTGCCGGTATCTTTGGTATCGGTGACCGACAAGCGCTCCCCGGCTTCTTCAACGTGCTGCGTACGGGCAAGACCAAGTTTCAGATTGGCGACAACAACAACCTCTTTGACTGGACCTACGTTGACAATGTGGTTCACGCACATCTTCTAGCAGCTGACAAGCTCAACGCTCCCGGATATGCTGCTGACAAATTTGGAGACATCATGATCTCGTCCAAGGTCCTCGCGGATGACCAGCTCGATTCTCAACGTGCTGTACCCACCAGCGAGGCCAGAGATGACACTCCGACCGGCTCCACCGACTACGCCCGCAAGTTGGCCTCCACTCTAAGTCCCGAGACTCTCAAGCACGAGCTCAACGTTCGACCCGTGATCCGTAACAAGTACGATCAATTCTTCCACCTCATGAACCCAGACATCGTCAGCCCAGGCAACCCACTTGGTGATCAATTCCCGCTCGTCGACGAGGCCGTTCCGGTTGCAGGCGAGGCCTTTTTTATCACCAATGGACAGCCCATTCCGTTTTGGGACTTTCCACGCGCATTGTGGGCGGGCATGGGCCACGTCATGCCAGAATCAAAAGTTTGGAAGCTTTCCAAGGACACAGGGCTCAGCTTGGCCGGTTGGGCTGAAACCTTTGGATGGCTGACCGGCAGAGAAGTACAATTCACAAAGTATAAGGTGACCTACTCGGCAAGCTCTCGATACTACAACATCGAAAAGGCGCGTAGAGCGCTCGGCTACTCGCCCATCATTAGCGTCGAAGAAGGTATTCGAAGAAGTGTCGAGTGGTGGAAGAGCGAGCATCCTGAAGACATTGTTTCAAGCAAAGCTTAGTTTTGCTCCCCAAGTCTTTGCCATGGCGGCTATTCACGCTCGGCTCGGCTCGGTTCGGTTCGACTCGGTTCGACTCGGCTCGAATGTCGGCTATCTATGCTCCACTTTAAGGAGCCATGCATATGCTCACACAGTCTCAGCACCACGGCAGCATGCAGACACGCAATGTATCATTTCTTGCAGCAACGTGTACGTGTCCACATTACGTGCAAGGATCCTGACCGAGTTTGTGACTCGACAGTAATCGTACAACACCATTAAGTCTGAGACTGTGCGATGCGCTGTAGCTGCAATGCGTCCTCTCATGAGACCAACGGCGCTATCATGTCCAGAGGAGCAAGCACGAGTGACTCGTATCTGCATTGAAAGGTCACACTGAATCGTGAACGAGCGCAAGGAACGAGTGTTGATCAACGTGGGCGCGCGTCGACACGCCCACAGCGACAAAATCAAATTTGCGTTTAATGTCGTTTAAAATATTTACCGGCCAAGCCGATTGGCCACTTTACCTAGAAGCTACCGTCACAGTCTCGAGTCACGAGAGAGAGAGAGAGAGAGAGAGAGAGAGAGAGAGAGACAGGGTCCAATCACGAATCACGAATCACGAATCATGAATTCAGCCAAAACTCAATCTCTTTGTGACTCGGATCAAGTGAGATACGTGATGATTCTTGATTGCGCTGGTAACTAACTACTGCTAATCGACTTAAATGGAGTGTACACCATAACCGCCTTCGCCCTCCTCTTATCACCCTCTTATCACCCTCTTATCACCCTCTTATCACCCTCTTATCACCCTCATTTTTCCTTGCTTTGTCTTTTCTCACACTGTGGCAGGCAAGATGGTAGTCCGGCTGCCGCTCGAGGAGCGTATTGCCGCTCATCGACAGGCGTTGCTGTCTAAACCATTTCCGGGTTTCGGACACGCGCTCAAGCCATACTACGGATTCGACCCTTCCTATGTTCCGCTCAACAACGGCTCCTTCGGCGCTTGTCCCATCTACGTGCTCGACATCATCAAAGAGTTACTCGACGAGGCTGAACGCCGACCCGATGTGTTCCTGCGCAAACAGTACCAGTCGTTGCTCGACCATGCGCGCAAGGAGGTAGCCGGAATTGTGAGATGCGACGTCGCCGATCTCGTGTTTGTCAACAACGCCACGTCTGGAGTCAATGCTATCCTCCGCGGTCTAAACGGGACATGGAAGAAGCGAGATGCTATTCTGGTGTACGATACGGTGTACGGCGCCTGTGGTAAAACGGCACAGTACATTGTCGATTCCAATCCCAGCTTCGAGCTGCAACTGGTCACGCTGCCGCTCAGCTACCCGCTCACACACGACGAGGTGCTTGCCAAGACCAAGCAGACCATCTTGGATGCCGAATCTAAAGGCATCAAGATCCGTGTTGGAATCGTCGATGCCATCAGCTCGGTTCCTGGTGTCATTGTCCCATGGGAAAAGATCACGACATTGTTTCGTCAGCATGGCATCTTGTCGCTCATCGATGGTGCGCATGCGGTGGGTCAGATCCCGTTGAATTTGAGACAAGCCGACCCGGACTTCTTTATCTCCAACTGCCACAAGTGGCTCTCGGCACATCGAGGATGTGCTTTCCTTTATGCACCGAAACGCAACCAGCAGTTCGCTCAGGCCATCCCCACGTCCCATTTCTACCTCTCACCCAACGTGCCCAAGTCAAATGCACCGGACCTTATCCCAACAAACGCGCCAAGCAACTGGGTCGCTACTTGGGAGTGGACGGGGACCATTGATCTGTCCAACTATCTCAGCGTTCCCGCTGCCATTGAGTTCCGCAAATGGATGGGAGGGGAAGATGCGGTCATGCAGCACAACGCCCAACTCGCACGCAGAGCAGGAGAGATCGTTTCGAGCCGTCTTGGGAAAGGTTCAGAGGTGATGGAGATAGAGACCCCGACCGAATCCGAAAGACTCACTGCGAGCATGGTCAATATCTCGGTCCCCATCACTCTGCCCAAATCCTCTTCGAACTTGTCTGCAGAGGAGGTCAATGTACAGCTCGATGTTTTGGCAACCAAGCTCCAAACGCGCCTCGCCAACGAACACGACACGTTTGTCATGTTCCGCCCTCACGCCAACAAAATTTGGATCCGTCTTTCAGCTCAGGTCTGGTTGGAAGAGAAGGACTTTGAATGGGTGGCTGACAAGATTGCCCAGATGATTCTGGAGGAGGAGCTGCAATCCAAGGCTTCTGTATAGAATAGACCGAAGCGTGCCTTGTTTCGTTCAGATGGAAAAGTAAAGTCAATTAAACAGTACTTGAAAGACAAAAGCCTTCCCAAAGTTAGCTGCAGAGTTCAAGAGACTCTATTGTTTGACGTCTCGCATCGCCGTCTGTTCGGGCTGGGTGTCGGGTTAACAATGACAGGACCGAATCAGGAGCCGTGAGTCTGGAGTAAGAAAAGGACCGTAGCACCGCAACTCACGACTTGGTCGCGAGTTCCAGCTTACATTTCCTGCAAGCGAGCTGCCAAGTTAGAGCTGCCTCGATCAAAGCACGTTTCGTGTTTGGTTTCTTCTTTCCGGCGCAACGGTCTCTGGCGGCGGGCTGAGCATGCGTTGCTTCTTACTAATAATGACTGTATTGAGTGAGCACAGTAGATGACGTTGGCGTCTTGTGATTCACGACGTCGAGCTCCTAGTTGCTAGCCAGTAACTTGGCAATCTCCTCATTCGCTTCGTCTGTCTTGGTCTCTGTGACCTCGAACGCGCTCCTACCTGGGGCTGACTTCTTACCGGGCTTCTTTGGATCGTCAGCATGCGCATTCGACACCCAGCCCATCTTTCTCTGGTAGGCGGCGGGCGAACGGTCGAGCAAGAGATCCAATTCATGATCCGTGATGATCTGATCGTTCTCATCCTTGACCAATTTCACCTGTTCCGATTCCAACGCCAACAGCTGGCTTGCGATATCGCGCAACTCATCCTCGGTTTTCTTCTTGCCACCTCCTAGCGAAGATTGGTAGCCGGCGGGAAGTCGGAATTTGCCCTGTTGGATGACGAGCGCTTCGAGCTTTCGTTTGTTGCCTGCACGTCGGAGGATGCGCTCCTCAACAGTGCTAGCAGAAACAAGACGGAAGATGAGACAGGGCCGCGTTTGGCCAATGCGGTGGACACGGTCTTGGGCCTGGAGGTCCATTTGTGGGTTCCAATCAGAGTCATAAAAGATGACGGTATCGGCAGCAACGAGGTTAATCCCAAGACCACCTGCACGCGTACTGAGCAGGAAAAGATTGCATGCGTCGCGACCTTTGTCTTCGTTGAACGACTTCATCTGCGCACGCCGCTCGTCCTGGGGTGTGGTTCCATCGATTCGGCACGTGCGTAGACGTTTGAATTCGTTGGCCCAGTCCTCGATAATGTCAAGCATGGTGGTAAACTGGCTGAAGATCAGAACCTTGTGTCCGCGATGAAAGAGTTCGTCTAGCAATCGGTTCAGCATTAGCATCTTACCCGACGCGTTGATAAGGTCCTTGTTGACGACCAGTGTTCCTGATTCCTTGTCGACCGGCCAGTCGAACAGGAAAGGATGATTGCAAATTTTGCGAGCCTGCATGACAGTGTTATCGAGGTGCATATTTTTGATTTGCTTTTGCGCTTCACGAACCGAGTAGAGCTTGGCCTGACGTTCGGCTTGTGCGGCAGAAAGCGGCTTTGGACCGGTATTGAGCTGCTTTTCGAGCCGGTCAAAGTAGCAATTGTCGGTCATCTCATCGGCCTGGTAGTCAACGCCATGCTTGGCTCGTCGGCTGGTCCGACGACGTGGGGTCGAGGCGCCTGAGGAAGTTTGATCGTTATCCACCGTGTGGGAAGCGGCCGAGCGACTTGGTGATAATTTGGTGCCACGCTTATGAAAGCCATTGCGGTCAGATGCTGACTCGTTGACCTCGTCGTCATCAACGTTGAGGTTAGCATGGACGTCCTTACACTTGTTTGCAACTGCCCATGGATGTGGAGAATGGTCGCGACTCTGCTCAGCCGTAGCGACACGAGTGGTGGGGACCGAAGAGGATGCTGTGTTGATGCCGTCTGGATCGTCGAGGATGTCCTGAATCTGAGCCCAAGGAAGACCGGTCTTTCGCTCGAGAAGCCATCTGCGGATTTCGCCGTTGACGACCGCATTGTAGAGCTCTTTCTGGAGTTCGGTCAAGGGAGCATAAAGAAGATATTCTTTCTTGGGGGGCAAGTCGGTCTCGACATCGACCTTGAGACGGCGGAGGAGGAAGGGTTTGAGGATCTCGTGGAGCTGTGTGATGACCTGGGAGCTGTTCTCCTTGGAGAGGATACGAGACTGGCCTTGCTCGTCGTGAATGTCGGAAAAGTCGAACCAGGTCTCGAAGGTGGCCAGATCGTCGAAGATGTCGGGGAGGATAAAATTAAGCAGCGACCAGAGTTCGGCGAGGTTATTGTGAAGGGGAGTGCCAGAGAGAATGAGACGATTAGCACTGCGGTAAGTTTTGAGCTCTCGGATAAGACGACAGTTGAGATTTTTGAGACGGTGGCCTTCGTCGACGACGATGAACTTCCAAGGATAATTTGCCAGCCACTTGCGATCACGGATGATGAGTTCATAACTGGTGACGACGATGGGGAAATCCTTCTGGTTCTCCTTGTCGCGAGGCATCGAAAGGCGATGATCTCGCAGGTCACGGCGCGTATCGGGATCGCCGTGGTACATGATGGCGGGGATGTTGGGCGTAAAACGTTCGAATTCAAGGACCCAGTTGTTGATCGTGGAGAGAGGAGCAACAATGAGAAATGGTCCCCAGACGCCCTTTTCGCGGAGATGGGCGAGGAAAGAGATGGTCTGAAGAGTCTTTCCGAGGCCCATCTCGTCGGCGAGGATTCCGTTGAGGCCGTTCTCGTAAAGGCTGATGAGCCATTCCAGGCCATCGAGCTGGTACTCGCGCATCTTTGCCCCAGTGACGAGCTTTGGTTGTTTTCGACGACCGCTTTCGTTGGCGGTGGCGCCAGCGTGTTGCTTGGCCTCGGACATGTCAGGTGATTCTGTCTTTGCCTTTTTGTTTGCGTGCTCTGCTTGTTGCTTGGTCTGTTTGAGGTCGTCCTCGTCGATGTAATTAGATACGTCATAAGAGTTGTCGGTTTTGCGTTTGCGGCTGTCTTTACGACGTGACTTGAGTTCTGGAGCGGTGAATGCAGAGGGCTTGTCATCGGCAGCTTGAGCAGCTGAACGAGTTTTGCGGGTTGTCGCAGAGGGCTGAAGATCGGCGGGAGCGTTGTCCGCCTTTGCGGCTGCAGCTTCGCGGCGAACTTCCTGCTTTGCAGCAGCTTCTGCACGAGCTTTGCGCTCCTTTTCCATTTTTTCTCCCATGATGCGGGAGTAGACACTCGAGCGTTGTAGAAGGAACTTGAGCTTGTTGAAGCGCTCTTCGTGTACAGAGGGGTCTACATCCTGAGCAGCCGTGCCCTTCTTGTCACTGGGAGCGCGATTGTTGGAGGATGCGGCTGAAGATGTAGCTGCGTGAAGGGGCTCTTCGTCTTGCGAACCGTCAACGTCTTCGTCATGGTTTGGAGCCTTGCTTTTGCCATTCAAGTAGCCATTGCTCCTTTGCTTTACTCGCGCCGCCATTGCGAACGCTCAGTCCAAGGGTTGTGGCTGGGAAGCAGGGGCGGAAAGGTGTCCAAGCAGCTGATCCACGTTAGCAGATCAAAAGTAGCAAGCTATACGGTGATGATGCGGATCAAGAAGGAGAATGGCGACCTGCTCGAGAATGATAAACACGATAGGATCTGTTCACGATTCATAAGGCTAGCCACGAGCGTTTGACGTGTGCGAAGGAGTCACGAGTTGCAGGTGGCGTAACGAGCACGGTCGGGTGTGCTTGCTTTGCTGCTTGTGTAATTTCTCCGTTGGCTGCATTTTTAGACGTCACGTTTCCCATCCACAATCGTACAGTAAATTCTTCTTGAGCTGAGACACACACACACGACAGAGAGCGTGGCATTCGTAAAAAGTCCTTTGCACGACTAAGGAGGTTTTCCTGTTATTTTTGTGGAGTCGTCACGTACGGCGCGTCTAATGATGTTCACATTCGTAATTCCCTAATCTACGCGTCAGGCGATGGATTACTTGTCACGAACCGCGAACGTGTAACCGAATTTTCTCATGAATGTTACGCCTAGTTGCGGCACAATCGTGAATCGATTATCTCGTGAATCGTGATCGTGAATCGTGAATGCTGACCGTGGACCGTGAACGTGTGAGGTTCCGTTGATCCTCCTCAGATACGTGACTCACGATTCACGATTCGCGTAACCTTGGTGCTTGAATTACGAATCGTGAATGGGCCGAAGAAAATGCACAATCCTGTCCTGAGATGATCAAAGCATCCTTGCAGCGAGATCAGTGCGTGTTGTGGCGCAAACCGTGTTAGCCGAACAAGACCAGAGTGCAAGGATGCTGGATGATGTTCGTTTATTGATTTGACCCAGCCCAATGTCACCAGGACAGCGTGCCGAGTCCAAGGATGCTAAGCAATAATACTCACGACTCTTTGGCCAAGTTAAGCTCGCGCCTGGACTGCCAATCACGAATTCGTGATTCACGATTGTCGTCACGAGTCGATCATGCCAGTTGAGCTTTGGTCTCGCACTGTATGTCGCTTTGACCCCACACCACGTACATTTGAACAATGCACAAGCGCTTTGCACATACTGCACTACTGTACAGTATGTGTACTTCCACGAGCCCTTCTTCAGCCAGCTGACGCTCGACCTTTCCACAGAATGTGTAGCAAGGCGGTCTGTGAGGAGCTGCTGGCTCACGGCGCGATACTGATTGCTCGCAGCACGCTTGCACGGTGTAACCTTCCGTCTGGAACACTTGGGCAGCTCCGCAAGCTTCCAGCTCGATTTGGTGCTTGGCAGCCCTTCACGGGTATCTTCAAACGGTGAATGTTGTCAGGTTCAAGCTGGACTCCAACAACAACACTTCACGATGCTTGGTTCCTTCTGGCATGATAACTGAGGTGTTGTTTTGCAAGCCAAGCTGAAGCATATATACCCGGCCTTCTTGCTGGCCCAATTTGCAAGCATGAACTTTTCTCCTATCTGCTGACCCTCGTGTTCCCTAATCTCCCTTTCCCTCTTGCTATTTGCATGCTTAGCGATACAGACAGCCATTCGATCCCAGCAACATGGCAGCAGCTACGATTGCCGACTTGGATGCACCAGAGCGCATTCCATCGCTGCTGCATTCCATCGATCCAAATAGCATGATCTTCCTCCATCGCGGTCAGACACGCTTGCAGCTTGCTAAAGCGCTCTCGACCGTAGTGTATGCACCCCTTCCGCACTCGTCCCGCATTTGGCTTGTGGCCAGCGAGTTCGAAGTCATCTTGACCTTTCTTGTTTGTGCGATCATGCTCTACAAAAAGCGAGCCTTGGGTCATTTCTGGATCTTCACTAAACGCACTTCGCAGAACGGTAGCTTTGTTGTTTCCAACGCCGTCTTCACGCTCGTTCTTGGTGTGGCGAGCTACCTATTTGCATGGGATTCCCTTGCCATGATCATTTCCTCGTTCTCCTTTGCCAACATTTCAACCATGCAGTGGTGGTGCGTCATCCCTCTACCTTGGCTTCCGTTGGTCGTGAGTGCCTACATCAGCATTCACGGCTTTACGGTAGGTTGCAGCCCCCGTTCACCTCTTTCTGTCATCAACTCTCACGCGGGAACCGCCCACAAGAGGTGGTACTATGTCCCCATCGGAAAAAGCCCTATTATCCTCAATACCTTGCTTGTCCTTCCTTGCGTGCTTTTCACGATCAGCTCCATCGCTCTCGTCGCCATGTCATGTAATACCTTCTTCCGTGCAAAGGCATTTGCTCATCATCACCTTTCGCCAGACCTGTTGCATCAGATGCAAGATTCAGCTGCTGGCCATCCCACCTCTCTTCCCAATCCTGATGACCTTGCTTCGGACGAGCTTGTCTGGCTCGCACGCAACGTGGCCGCGCGGTACATGGATGTCCATCGATACGTCTGCATCAACCTGGCTATTTTTGCAGCCGCGGCGATTTCCATCTTCATACCTTGTATCGGTTACGGCATTCCAAACGTCGTCCATCTCGTCGACCATGCGTGCTCTCGCTATCCTCAGCCATTGCCTGCATCGTGCAAGAGCTTTCCGCGTAAGCTTTGGTTCCTCGTGACCAAGGGGAAGCCCGTGTCGTCGCATAGCACCACACACCTCAATCTCGGCAGTTGGAAGATGACCATCCTCGCTGTGATATATGTGTCTATCCTCGTGGTCTGCGTACCTTTGTTTGGCTTTATTCCGATATTCATAATTTGTGATACTTTCCCTCACCGCGTCCAGACGGGAAACCTTGTTCCACCCATCCTTCACGCCGTCCTAGCTGCGTCGATCATCACGATCCTTTCGTGCACTTTCGTCGCATTGTTTTGCTGTGTTTCGACGCTCGATCCGCTCTTCCGCGCTGCCATCGGTCTCAACATGCTTCGCACACATGTTCCCATCGACATTCATGTAGAGGTCCATCAAAGTCGAGCTGAGGAGCACGACCTGACCCTATCGCCAACTTTCGTGTCAAAGGATCCGACAATGCAAGCATCGCGCAAGACCAGCCTTAAGATCAAGACGCTCACCACCATGCCGTCCAACAGTACTTTATCCAGCATGTCAAAGCCCTCTACATTATCCGGATCGTCCGATCAAACATTCAAGGGCTAGCTTGCACCAAGGCCTTGAAGCCGATGCGCGGAATAACCATGTTTCGGGAGCTCATCTTTGTAGATGGACAGTCTTTGTACATCGCAAAGATCCTTGATGGCTCACGATCGAGCTTGAGCAGGTCTAGTTACCTTTCACCTGTGCTGCCCGCCTGTTCTTAGACACTCCCTGTACATCCGCTTCTACATTGTGACACTCTTTAGCTGGACTTGATCGTATTCTGGAATTGAAGCACATATTCCAAGCCCCGTTCTTTTCATGTCCAGAGCACTGATTGGCGCTTTCGTTTATAAGTCATGTGCACTTTCTGCTTCTGATCAATCCTGCCGCATCGGCGCATCACGTCTCGGTGGCGTGGTATTGCTGGCATTGATGTCTGAGGAGCGATGCGCGAGAAAAATCTTGTTTTGCATGCAACAAACAGACTCACACAAATCCTCCCTCACCATCTTGGTACGCTTGCTGGGCGGCCTCTTCCAACACCTGCAGATCCCACTGTTGGCCGACATTCTCCTTTGTAATGACGCGGCCTGTTCGCATCACTGACCTGATACACGTTGCTGCTACGTCCAAATGAGCAGTGGTTGGCACGTGCGCTATCAAAGGTGCGAGCCAGATCTCTGCTAAACGACAAAGCACGTCATCTTGACCAGTTTTGAGGCGGGATTCGATGGCGACGAGGCAGTCGATCAGGTGCGATTGGCCAGCGTCGAGATGATGGAGCGTGTCGTGGATGCACGCGATGGCTAGTTGCCAGTGTCGGTAGAGCGGCATGGTCAGCGCTCGACGTACGCATCCGATGAGCGTGGACAATATGACGGATTCCAACGAGGTGCTATTGGTTGGGTGAGCAGGAACCGAGCTTGAGAGGCAACGGGAGAGCTTGGCGATAGTCCAGCCGGATTCGACTGTAGGATCGGCTTGATTCGTGCGTTCGTCGTAGCTGTATGCGAAAACCAGCTGTAGCACCAACGCTATTGTCTCGACGTCGACGCTTGCATCGGCTGACGAGGCGGCAGACGACGTCGTGCGTGGGGGGATGGTGGGCTGAAAGCGCAGCACAGGCGCCAGCTCATCGTCGATATCGAGAAAGTTGTCCATGTATATCCCTTCATCCCATCTCTCCTCTTCAAACGCTATCGCATGCTTCTCGCGCTCTACCGGGTCTACAGACTTCGGATCGCACACTTCGAGCACATTCCGCTTGTCTGCGCAGCCGCCCGGAATCAACGCACCACCAAAGCTGCCCTTCCAGCCGAACCCAAACCCGAGCCCTCCTCCGCTTTCCACACTGCTGACTTCGTTCGTTGGACCCACATTCTGCATCACTGGCATGCGATCCTCCATTGAACCCTCGCCATCATCGTCGTTGACCGATGTCAAGCCCTGCTTCTGCATGGCTTGCTGCAAAAGTGCTCTAGCCGCCTCGTCGACCGATGCACCCTCGACTGCCCGTACACCCACCGCTGAGCTTGTAGCACTGGCAAGAGGCGGCTCGAAGAATCCCTTGGACTGTTCTGCATCCATCAATGCGTGTTTCAGCTGGTCTTCCGGTAAGAGTTGCGGCTGCACCTGTTCCAACCCGTCAAAATGCTCACCAGGCTGCACCTTGTTGAGCGTCACTCGCCACGACACGTGCTCTTTGGAGCTGCTCGATTCGCACTTGGCCGCTTGTACGAGGCGCACAGCCTCTGCATCCGAATCCGGCCTCGTTACGCTACCCGGCAGCACAAGCGGTAAGTAATACGCATCGAAATGCAACCCAAAGATCCTTCCTTCCACCGCAATGTTCGGTTTCTGCCTACCCGTCCATCCACCTGCCATCCTAGCAACACATCGAACATCGATAAACACGTGTCCCTCATCTTGTGTCGCCTGGTACTCCGGTACGCTGAACCCGTCCATCGTTGCGGTCTTGTCCAAGGAAAGCTCAAGCTGAAGATGAATGTCAACATCGACGAAAAGTAACAACCAATCGTCAATCACGAATTTTTAGTCCCACTTTTTCACTCACCACTTTTGTTTTTCTTGATTAAACTCTCGGCGTTTTAGCCGGCACTCCACATACGTGTTAACGATAATCTGTGAATCAAAAGCCGCTGCGCAAACAGTACTTCCTGCAGTTCACAAGCACGAAGTGCTGGCGAGACTGTGAGAGCAAGGTGCGAGTCTTGTATGTGACCTAAAAGTCCATCACTGGTCCAGATCTTTGCGTAATGGCGCTCCGTCCAACTTTGTATCGAACATCAAGCAAACGATTCTGCCACGACATTGGCAATCCAGCACGACTGTCAAAGGTATACAATTGATTGGTGCTGTCCGTAAGTACACGTTATCACCTTGTTATGATCTGTGTGCTAGGCCATCTGACGAAGTGAGACGGCCAAATCTTTGATGAGTTGTCCAGCCTCGATAGCTACCGAATTGCTGCTGTCGTCTGGAGCTTCAATGGCGCCCGTATCTGCTGTTACATTGTCGTCATCTGCCTGTTCCAGGCCCGCGTCCACAGTCACCTCTGCAATGACACCTGCAGCTGTCATTCTATCTGCGTGCAATGCTGCCTCATGCACTACAGCAAACTCTTCCACTGCCTCCAGCAAAGTCCCGAATCCATCCTCTCTGATCACACTGGTGTCGCCGGTCTTGCTCTTGGATGTGGCAAGTTCGGCATCGAGGGCAGCTCGACATGCCTTCAGACGAGTAGTATTGCCAACAGCATATTGAGCAATGGCGGTGGCAATCGAGTTAGAGAGGTAGGCTGCGTTGCTGTCGTTGTGGTTCGCTGCTGCCATTCGAGTGCCTAAGAAGACACGGGCAAGGAGCTGGAGCGCAGAGAGCCGAGTGTCACAGGTGCACTCTGTAGCGCAGGCTCGTCGACGCCAACAAGTAGGGTCGAGGTGTACCGATTCGAGCGTATTGCGCGCTTTGTCAAGTTGCTTGATGAGGAGATTGGTGAGGAGCGCGAGCGAGAGATGGACAACATCGTCGAATAGCGCCACTTCGACGATTGGAGTATCATCAACATGGACCTGCTCTCGACTGTCCTGTTTGTCCCTGCTGTGTCTGGTTCCATTGCTACGCGCAGCCCGTTTGCGAATCTCCAAGGCATTGTGGAAGCTTAGAGAGAACGCTCTGATCACAGACTCTTGTAGAGATCGCGAGGAGGCTAGCGATTCGCTCCAATTTGCATCGACCTGACTCAGGTCCAACAACGACTTGAAGAGGCCGTGCAAGACTTGCAGAGCGCAACGACTTGTGCCGAGTTCAACAACAGCCTGTGCATCATTTGTGCGCTGGAATATGCCAAAGGGTGCCGTCTGGATAGCATAATTGACGAGGTGCTGCAACGCGTCCAGGGTTTCGCTTGATGCAGGAACGGCTGATTCCAACTCGAGATAGAGAGCATCCATCCCCTTATCGAGGAAGCGGATGCAGACGTCGACTGATTCGAGATCTGGCATGACTTCTACGGCAGAAGACGTCACAAGCTCGAGGCCTTTGGCAGAGTCAATTAGCCTTTGTTTCGCCTTGGCGCCTTCCGAGACCAATAGGCTAAGTACGGTAGCAAACAGAGAAGCATTTGAAGTGTCCTCTGCGCTTTCGGCGTCAATCAGCAACTCACTGATCGCGGCCTTGGTCAACAGACGCCGAGGAAGGCTGATCAATGAGCAGCAAGCTGCCAGAACGAGGTTGCGCAGCGTCCAGCTCTTCGATCCGTTCGCAAACAGTCCCGAGATGCGTGCAATGTCTCGAAGCTCGGACAACGTATTGCGATCGGATCTGGAAGCGATTTTGAGCTGTTTGTGCTCGTGCATGCGAAGCAAGGCAAAGCCATCCTTTCGGTTCTGACGGTGAGGCCGGTCTGCTCTCGTTATGAGGTCACGAAGTGTATCGTACAGCTGGGAACGATGCTCGCGAATCAAAGGCTCCGCACCCGAGACAGTTCTGAGTAATTTGGCGATGTAGATGGCCATGGCGGCATCCAGGACATCGTCAACACCCTCACCAGCTTCTGCACCTTTGAACAGGTCGAAGAGCCGAGCGATCAGATCCGAAGCCTTGAGCTTGCGAAGAAATTCGGCAGACTGGGCTGATGCGAGCGGATCTTCAACATCGTCGTCATCGTCAGCCTCGCTGGCATCGCTTTGGCGGAGACCGCAGAGATCGGGCTTGCCGCACAAAAGGTTGACGAGTTCGATGACCGAACTTCGGCGGATAGAGAGACTCTGAGAAGCATCAAGACCAGAGAAGAGGTACTCGAGATCGTCGTTAAAGCGTCGAAGCTCGCCTTGGGATCGCAGCGAGGTGATGGACTTGAGGTTGAGCGTGGGATCTTGGGATTCGTCCCATTCTATGTCGTCGGCGCCTTCGCCCCACTTTTTGAGCAGCTCAGCATAACTTTCGCGTGGCGCTGCGGTCCCCGAATCTGGCATGCGGACAGTGGACGCAACATTAGAAGCAGACCCATTCCGGTATGCAGTACCATTGGAGTTGCTGTTGAGCTCCGCCTCGATCTCATCTTCAATGTTGCGCGAACCGACGTTAGAGAACGGCTGAGCAGCAGACTGGGTGAGAAGATTGTCCTCTGCCTGATCTGCAAGGAAGCTGCGTTGGAGGCCATAAGTGCGTTTGGCATTGCTCGCCGAAGCTTGCTTAATACCAGCAAGACGTCGAGCGCCAGATGCCGAGAGGGTTCCGTCTTGAGACTGGGTGTCGGCTTGCGACGTGGCATCCAATCGGCTGGAGGCAGCATCCGAAGGACCGACGCTGGGTTCTTGGTCCTCCTTGAGACGCTGAGCAGCTTGGAAAGGCAGTGGTGCTGGAGCGCTCGCATTCAACAGTGCTGAAGGTGCTGTCTCAGTCCTGCGCAGTGATCCGCGTCTGGAATTGGTGAGGGCTTCGGCGATCTCATCCACCTTTGGTTTGGTGGAGCGAGCGGCTCTGAGACCCATCCTGTCTGCCATCCGGGGCCGCTTGGACGGGCTAAGGAAAGCACCACGGGTGATATGATCGTCGTCATCGACCAGATCAATGACCGGTAGAGTGGGTGATGGGAGTGGGCTTGGGGCAAACACAGGTTGTGTCGAGAGCAACACCTCGGCGTCGGATTGATGGAGGTGAACGGTGGGTTGGCTCTCGCTGCGGACAAATGGATTGCGAGGCTGGGGCAATGTGGGTTCGATGGCATCAAAGAGACTGGCGAGATCTTGAGCCGGACGGGAGGGAGTGCGCGATCGAGCGGGTCTTTTGGATGGAGATACAGAACGTCTTTTGGGCGAGCTGCTGACGCTGCGCTTGACAGGCGATCGGTGCGACTTTGCAGCAGTGGGAGAAGCAGCTCCTTGTGGACGCTGGGGAAACGATTCCGTGGGGTTCCGTGCTGTTGACGGCGAGCCTGGCTTTGGAAATAAGCCTGGCGTGGTTGACGAGGCCGACCTAGATATGAATGCTGACCGAGATGTGGAGGCGCGGGCAGATGGAAGAGTAGACGAAGGGTTCTCGTTGGATGCTCGACCGGCGAACGATTTGGACTTGAAGCCAGTGAGTGGCGAAACGTCGTCGACTGATATTGGTGCAAGAGCGGGACGATCTTTGGAAGTGGTATTGTTGGCTCGAGCGGTTTGGGGAGATGATGAGTGGTTGACGGCATTTCTGCGCGTAGGCTGAGGATCGGATGGACGAGCTTCACCGTCAGAGGACAGGCTCGATGATGAAGTGACGTCTGCGGCTGCGAGAGAGGAACGAGCGACCGATGGCGACGACTGAGCGCTGTTAGCATGCATCCGACGGCGTTTGCCATATGTTGCTGTGACGTGCTTGCGCCGCAGTGAGGGTGTGCGATCCATGATCACAGCAGCAGGGCCGACTGAAAGATTCGGCTGTGCCTTTTCTTAGTTTTGCGTTGAGAGATTGATGTCGGAGACAGCGATGCCAAGAGGTGATGGGAAACAAGACAATCCTGGTAGGAATCACGAATGTCGGGTGCACCGAGGTGTGGCCTAGTTTGGAGCATAAGGCTCTTTCCAATCGTGAATCTTGTGAATCTTGTGAATCTTGTGAATCTTGTGAATCTTGTGAATCTTGTGAATCTTGTGAATCTTGTGCGTCGCCACACCCTGCTCTGTCACTCGACAAACGTACTTGGCGCAGTCACAGGAGTGTCTGTTCGTAATGGCTAAGGCAGAGCGGGATGTCCAGAGGAGATTGAGGTGCGTTTCCACAGACTTCCTGCCAAAGTCGGACGACTCTCTTTGTCGCGGCAAGCTCGGGTCAAAGCGTCAGGGTCCTCTCTTTGATGCAGGCAAAGCTGAAGGTTCTCACCACAGCGTCGGTTCGAAAGTTTCATATTCACGATTTGGCACAGAACTCACAGACTTTGCATAAGGAACGCCCACCTCACACTTTCTCTTACGGCACATCAGAAAGCGTCCACGGTCGTGCCGAAGCTGTGTGTGTGCTCTTTCCTCTTTCTAGATTGCCTCCGTCTTGGTAGACATCACGTGCGTGTCTGACGCGTTTTTGTGCTGAAATCGTGAATCCCAGCTTGACGCTACTCCATTCACGATTCACGATTCTAAACAATAAAAATAATAAAACTGTGAAAAACAGTCGTGTGTCAAAACTTCGACGCAGCAGACCCTCTTTGCAATTCGAAAGCTTGCCAAGCTGCAGAACAGCCACGAGCAATCACGAATCTTGAATCACGGAACAAGTCACGAGTCGCGAGTGTTACTTTTGCGCCGACAGCCCCCAACGTGCATCACGCATACGTACGTGCTTTGCCATCCATTTGTGATTCACGATTGATGATGATTCACGCTTGGCTTGCCGGCTCAGCTCAGAAAGTAACACTCGTCGTTCCTTTCCACGTTCCGCGATCAAGACGCGAACCTGGATTTTTCAGCTTTTAGCCACACTCATCCACCGACATTCTCGCCACTTGTATCTGGCTTCAGCATCGGCATCTCCCGAACACCAACTACCACTTTAGCCACGCCGATACGCGCTGTGGACGACTCGATAATCTCGCGGTGTTCGCTGAGATAGTGAGCCACCGAGCCTTCAGCCAGTCACTCTATTCACGTCAAACAGCTTGTTCGAACAAGTACGTACAGCAATGTTCTCAACAGACGAACGTTTGGCGTCCTTCACAGTCGCCTCTTCATCCGCATCAACCTCAGCTGCCAAGAAGAGGCAGTCCGCCAAAGCCGCGCCTTCACCATTACAATGGCCACATCCCGTCACTGGCCGGAGCGCCAAAACTTGCAACATCCCAACACCTGACACGCTCGCCAAGTATGGCTTCTATCATACTCCTACATCCGACGCGCCCGACACCGTCTCTCATTTCCTCTATGCTGACCTTCAGATCGCCCATTGGCAACCCAACGACGATCCGCTTTCGCGACTTGAGCAAGCTCTGCCAGGCAACGCATGGTCTCGTATCTTTCGCAGTCAGCAACTCGCTTGCTTTGACGACGACACCAACACGTGGACATGGCAGACAGCAGAGCTTCTACCCACAAGTAAAGACATGATCCAAGCACGGAAGGAGTCATTCGGCTCTCAATGGCCCTATGATGGCAAGAAGGGCTGGAAGCCCACCAGCAAGAAACTCGCCGAAGCTGGCTTCTACTTTACTCCTACCGATCTTGAGCCCGACAATGCAAAGTGCGTCTACTGCGAAAAGTCCCTCGGCGGTTGGGAAAAGTCGGACGACCCTGTTCACGAGCACCGACGACGCGTCCCAGAATGCGCATTTTTCAACTGCGAGCTTCGCAAAGCTTTGGACGAGCCAGTTGCCGCTGCAGAGCCTACTGAAATCGACGACGAAGTAGAAGAGATTCCACCTGCAGTAGTAGCGTCCAAGAAGGGTGGCAAGCGTGCGGTTTCGGCAGCAACTCGTAAAGCATCCGCCAAGGCCTCCAAGGGCAAGAAATCTACCATCGCGGGTGCAATGGAGCTCGACCAAGACAATGCCGAGGCACCGATCAATGCAACGACGGGTGCAGCGACCGCTTCGCAAGTGTCAGCACACGAGGAGCCACTGAGCGAGACTGCTATCGAGGAACCAGCACCGGTCAAGAAGGGAGGTCGCAAGACGCGCAGTGTCTCCACTAAAAAGCTCGCTGCGAACACACAATTCGAGGAAGAGGGAGCAGAAGCAGCAGCGGCAGCGGCAGCGATACAAGAAGATCAGGCAGCTGCAGATGCGCTTGAACAAGTGGTTGAAGCAGAACCCGTCGTTGAAGAACCGATCAAGACGCTGAGCAAGAAGAAGAGCGCGACTGGTCTAGGCAATGGAATCGCTACGCAAGCATCGTCCTCTCGCCCCACTCGAGCCGCTAGCAG
>NC_026489.1:117090-119541 GCF_000328475.2 Mycosarcoma maydis
CCTGCTCTCGGACGAGGGTCTCACCGCAAACTGAGGAGACCCGACGAGGAAGATCTTGAGAGACGCGAATTGGCGCTTTCCGATCCTGATCCGATCCCGGTGCTGACAACGCCGAACGTGCCTGTGTTAGAATCGGTAACAGATCCTGTAGTGTCAGTCAAGCCCAAAGGGAGCCGATCCAAGTCGAAGAAGCTTGATCAGGAGGCGTTGGCTCCCACGCAAGTCTCTACTGAGCCTCAAGCCGAGTTGGACATTCCGATAGGACAAGATGCGATGCACCCAATCGAGGACGACACCATCATCGAGCACGAGGACGACGAGAAAGCACCAGAAGAAGAGTTGCCGGTGGAAGAGCCAAAGCGACGTGGTGGCCGTGCAGCCAAACCCGGTACAAGATGTGCAGCAGCAGCAGCAGCAGCAGCCAAAGCGTCTTCAGCTGGGACGAGGGCCAAAAAAGCGTCAGCAAAGGTGACAGCGGTACCATGCGCGGATCTGGATGCAGAAGAACGACTTGATCCAACCGATGCGGGAGGGCCGATTGCGTTCCCATCGATGAGCTCTGAAGCCGACGCGGCGCCAGAGCATAAACGCTCTTCACGAACCGGAACAGCGCCTCGCAAGGACTCCCAAACCAATTTTGCATTCAGCGCGTCACCCTCTGCTGCCATTTCTACCTGCAAGCGTAGTTCGGTCAAGTCTGACTCAACTGCATCCCAAGTCGAGGCTGAGATGGCTAATACGCACCGAGACGCCGTCGACACGGACTCTGATGCGCTCTCGGGCAAGCTACCCAAGACTGGATCACAAGCAACCATCCGTGGCCAGTCTGGATGGTCATCTGCGACAGCGGCCATGTCATTGAGCACCGGCCGAACGCCACTTTGGCACTTGCCTCAACTAGCAACATTGAATTTGGACGAGTCACAGAGGAGAATGACCCTGGGTGATTGGCTTCAGATGAAAGCGGATGCAGCTGCGCTTGAGATGCGTGCGGAAGGTGAAGCACAGTTGGAGGATCTGGAGAATCAATTGCGAATTGGAAGGATTGCGATCGAGAGGCGGTTGCGGGGGCGCGCTTGACGGAGACGGTTGTGGTCTCAAATGAAGCATTCGTGATTGAAATTTCATTGCTTCACGGTGAACAAGACTGTGAACCATGATGTGTACCTATTGAGGACAGAAGTTGCATGCTATCAACCGTGTTTTCTCGGTCTTTGTCGCAGCAACGGTCGCAGCAACGGAAGTTGAACAGATCGTGACGACGCAAGGCTTGGATTCCGGTTCTGCATTTAAGAATCACAGAATTGTACAGTACAGGGCATATGGAGCATTTTGGGAGAAGTGTTCTGGTGAAGGAGGTGACGATTTTGTGAGCGTTTAAATTAGCGGTTAGCAGCGACGGCGGTCATGAAGCCACCATCGACGGCTACGATTTGGCCGGTCATGAAGCCGTTTGCTGCGAGGAGGAGTACAAGCTGGGCGTACTCGTGTTCAGTGCCTACTCTGGCTGCCGGATTTTCATGGGCGGTGACGTCGTCTGCACTAGTTTTTCCCTTGTCGCTCTTGCCGCCGCTCGTCATTTCCGTGGAGAAGAGTCCGGGAGCTATGGCGTTGACTCTGACGCCGAGGTTGGTGCGGAAGCGTAGTTCGTGCGAGAGCATCTGCGTGAGGTGGTTGGCAGCCGCTTTGCTCGCATTGTAGGCGTAGTGCGATTGACTCAGCTTCACGATACCCGAGATCGAAGTGATGTTGATCACGCTGCTTGTCCAGCTGTGGTCGTGCGAAGCGCTGAGCAGTGGTAGGAACGTCATGGTGGAAAAGAAGATGCTGCTAGTGTTGATCCGAAACAGGTTGTCCCATTGTTCGAACGTCTCGCAAGTCAAATGTGCCTCGGAGAGCTCCGCAGCGCTGAGATGCGCAACGGATTGGCGCGCAATCTTGGTCACTGGTCCTTCCACACCGGCATTGTTGACGAGGATGTGAAGCTTGCCATACGAACACTTGATCGTCGAGGCGATCGAAGCAAGCTCATTTTGCGACGATACATCACCTTGAACAGCGATAAGCTTTCCCGTTGAGCCGATCTGTGTCGAATAGTGCGATACTGCTTCGTCAAGCTTGGCTTTACGTCGTCCGCTGATGTAGACCGTAGCGCCGTTGGACGCGAGTGCGAGAGCGGCGAACAGACCGAGCCCTGTACCTCCTCCTGTGACGAGTGCCACTTTTCCAGTCAGATCGAAAAGCGTAGATGCGCACAGAGACATTCTGCAATTCTTGTACGCAAACCGGACGCGCGAGTACGGAGGATGGCAGCTCAAGCAATTCGGTTTTGCAAGCACGACCCTTTATATAGGCGGCACACATGGAGCAAACCAAGAGATCTCGGCAAACAGCAAGCGCGAGCTGTCCGTCGAGGTTCGCACGATTCTTGGATCAGCCATCTTGAATAGC
>NC_026489.1:119641-127999 GCF_000328475.2 Mycosarcoma maydis
ACTTTCCTCGGTTACTCGCATCAGCCGGGAGCGACTCATGAGAGTGACCACGAAGAAGCGGGGGAGCGGAAGATCCCTTGGAGGGTGCGCTGATAAGGCGGGACGGCAGCGACAGCAGCCGGAGAGATTACCGAGGTGCACATTCACGATTCACGATTCACGATTCACGATATGATTCACGATTTGTGATTCAATATTGCACAATTCGACATGGTTTGGCGCGTGGTCGCAGCACAGTTGTCAGTGCACACGCAAGCCGGAGAGCCAGCGTGCAGCAGAATCGACCGGCAATCTCTTTGCCAACAGATTTCGCCACACACCGCGCACCGTGCACAGGCTGAGATCTCAAATGGCTTGCGATGGCACACAATTTCATCGGGCGGATTTGTGATCGGGCGGATTCATGATTGTTGCGGAGAGATCGGGCCTCGCCATGTCGTGCGAGTTACGGCCAAATTTGCCGTCTGTTCCGGTGCACGCTCGCCATATGGGGTGTTGAATAGCGCGTGGTCAAGTTAGATGCGATACATGAGGATTCGTGCTCGAGTGTCGTGTGTCACAGTGTCACAGACAGCGGTGTATGCTAGAGTGTTGTGTGATGTGAGTTGTTGGTGGAAGAGCAACGTTTCGCTGTAGTTGTTCGCTTTGCTCCACGATATCGTCCACTATTCGCAGACATGTCTTCTTCTTTGAGCTCGTCCGCGGCGCTACCCACCGGTGATGCTCCTTCATCGCTGGTGGTCAACCCACCTTTCCGACATGCGCACGTGGGGTCATTCCTGCGTCCAGCTAGCATCCACGCTGCACGCGCCGATTTTGCAGCAGGCAAGATCGACGCTGCATCTCTGCGACAGCTGGAAGATCGCGAGATCGCCGCGCACGTCTCGCAGTTACTCTCGAACAACGTACAGGAGATCACCGACGGCGAGTTTCGTCGCGAGTACTTTCATCTGGATTTCCTCAAACACATCTCTGGAATCAGTATCAGCAAGAACACGCTCGAGCAGAAGGACGGCCGTGCACCGCCCACGCTCAGCGTTACGGGCAAGCTGAAGCACACGCACAATATCGAGGTGGACAATTTCAAGTATCTCAAGAGTCTCGTCCCGCAAGACGCGGTCAAGCGGATCAAGATCACGATTCCTTCGCCGACCATGTGTCACTTCCGTGGTGGCAGGGCGGCGATCAGTACGCAAGCGTATCCGGATTTGGACGAGTTCTTCGCCGATCTAGCCGCGGTGTACAGGAGCGAGATCGACGCGCTCTACGCTGCTGGTTGCAGGTACATCCAACTGGACGATACCAATTTGGCGTATCTGACGGACGCCACAATGCGCGCGCAGGCCGAAGCACGCGGCGAAGACCTCTCGACGCTTCCACACGACTATGCGCGTCTGATCAACGCGTCGCTCGCGACGAAACCCACCGACATGGTCGCCGCGATCCACCTGTGCAAGGGCAACTTCCGCAGCCAGTTCTTCGCGCAAGGCAGCGACCAAGGCTACAACCCTATCGCTTCAGTGCTATTCAACGAGCTCAACGTGAACGCCTTCTTCCTCGAATGGGAAGATGAGCGCTCCGGAAAAGACTTTTCCGCTCTCACCCACCTCCCCGAAAACAAACTCGTCGTCCTCGGTCTCGTCAGCTCGAAATTCGCCACTCTGGAAGACAAACAGCTGCTCATACACAAACTCAACGACGCCGCCAAACACGCCAAAGGTGGCCTCAACCAGCTGGCTATCAGCCCGCAGTGCGGTTTCAGCTCCACCGTCCACGGAAACGAAATCACTCCACAGACCCAGTTTGACAAACTCGCTTTGTGCAGAGACGTCGCCGAGCACGTCTGGCAAGACACTGTCTAGTTGCGCCTCTTTCCTCGTAACCCGAACACAACTTTCAAATGTCCGAGTGGGCAGCGTTCTTGCAACCAACCACGTGCCCTTGACTGTCAGCTCCGAAGCTCGCTTCCTTTGGACGTGAATTGGATCTGCGTATCGTTCTCGTTGTACTTGTGAGCGTGACAGAACGAGACTGGGCGGCTGGACACTGACAAAATACGATACAAGATGAGCGAAGCACGATTCGTGCAAGATCGACAGATCGTGTTGCAACGAAGCCAAATCAAAGCGCGCCAGCATGCAGCATCTGTGAAGGCGAGCAACCGAACATGGAGCTTGTACGGGCATTGTCGGGCTCATCGTTTCGGCTGCGCTGTAGCTGTGCTGAAAGCCGACGTGGGTGGTGCCGAGGTTTTGGCTGCCTTTGTGGAATGCTTGGAGAATAAGAGCTTCAAGACCTCGGACGTTGTTCGTCGCACGGTTCTAGCGCGGCTTTGGCATTTCGTCGCACTGCGAGTATCGAATCCTCTGCTTGCAAATCACGAGCATCGTGTGTTGCTTGGATTCCCAGGTTGTACCGTTTGCGTTTGGGTTGACGAGCTGTGCGCGCCAGTCGGTTCGTGTCCTGGCACAGCACGTCAAGCACATTCACCGACGAGCACAAGCTGTTGCAGACGTCTTTCGCCACGGTCGACGCTGAATAGATCTGGTCGTTTCTCCATAGCAGCCAGCATGGCAGTTGCAACTTTGTCCACATTCGCGTTTGACGTGCTTGCTTGTATCGGCAGCATGTGCGCAGCCACCGACGCGAGCGTGACGAGAGTACGAGCATAATCGAGCGATCCAACGCAGCACGCATTTTATCAAAGTCGTCTCACGCATCGATATCCATCAACGCTATCTGCCCGTCATTCACGTCTCGTGTTGCACTTTGGCTCTCAACCGTGTTCTCGAGTCATCAAACATGCGCGCAAACGCCATCGTTCGTCCACATTGCTCATCTCGCCTTGCGCAGTCTCCCACTCTTGCGCGCCTCGAGACATGCCGACGCTTCGTCCTCAGCCACCATCACTCGCTCGCTACACTTGTCCCTCTCACCTGAACCGAATCATGAATTCCAATCGTCAATGTGGATCACGAATCCACATACTGAGCGCTTTGCCATCTGCGCATCTTAATCACCAATACGTAATTGACCACCCTCGTGCACAAACGTCAACCGAGAGCTAGAAACATGCATTCGTGATTGAGCCACCGTGATCGGGAAACAACGTGCAAGCACTGAGTGAGAGACAAGCATAGCGATAAAAGAACAAACGCCGAGCTACGACGAATTGGTGGGCGCGCTCGAGTGGGTATGATCGTTCTGCTTTCCCTCTTCGCATATGGGCACGGACATCAACCACGGATCCTTGAGCACCTCATCCATGGTCCACCTGCCTTTGGGATCCGGACAAAGCATCTTCTTGAGCAGCGGCCGGCAGTCTCTAGGACTCAGATTCGACAGCGGCGAAGGAGCTGGGCTGCTAAGATACGACTGCACGTACTCCTTGAATGTCGGGTCCGACATCTTGGCCACGCGCCAGGGAAGTTCCTGGAACTGCATGCAGTAGAACACCACTGCCGCCGCCCAAACATCCACCAGTCGCGCGTCGTACTCCTTCTTCTCGAACTGCTCGGGTGCAATATACGGCTCCGAGCCGCAGAGTCCCTTGGAGTAGTGCGTAGACTTTTCCCAGCACATTCGGAACACGTCCGACACGCCGAAATCAGTGATCTTGATGTGACCGTGTCCGTCGAGCAGCAGATTCTCGGGTTTGATATCGCGATGCGCTACACCCATCGAATGCAAGTAAAAGATGCCGTTGAGGATCTGCTTGAACGAACATTCGACCTCGGCCTGCGACATGCCGCCGCGCTTGATGGCAGCATACAGATCGCCACCAGGACAGTACTCCATGACCTCGCACCAGTGTCGGTTTTCGTCTTGCACCAGATCGACCGTCTCGACAATGTTGATGTGGTGGAGCGTCGAAGAGATACAAAATTCAGAAGTGAGTTTCTTGACGTACTCCTTTTCCGTCTCGTTCTTGCGACGCTTTCGGAACTCTTTAACGGCGTACAGCTTTTCGGTGGATCGATCCCACTTGTGCGCCAGACGCACTACGGCGGTGGCACCTTTGCCGATCGCAGCTTTTTCGCAGACACCGTACTTCTTGAGCAGACTGGCGGTCTCGCCTCCCGCTGTGCTACCGCCCTTCTTGCTGCCTCCGTCCGACTTGTTGCCGTGGCTGGCGCTGGAGCCACGGCGCGAGAGTTTGGGAGCACTGCCCATGATCATGTCGCGTAGCGTCGAGCTAGCGGTGGACTTGGCATCACCATCCTTGCCCTTGTCCGATTTCTTGCTCGACTTGTCGGGCTTAGCTTTGGCATCCCAGTCGCGCAGCGCTGCTACGGTGAGACGGCTGCCTTCGGTGGCACCAGCGTCCTTGGAACTGGACTCGGATTTGCCGTCCTTGCGCTTGATGGAGACGTTGCGGCTGGGAGGCTGGCTGCCAGGTGGACTTGTCACGTTCATGGCCTGGAATCCGGAAGCGAGCGCAGCCTCATCCACCTCGTTGCGAGGGCTCAGGGGAGGCGTGGAGCCTCTGCTGAGCGAAGGTGATCGCATGGGCGACACGTGGCCGCTGGCCTGCTGGCTCGCTGCAGTGCGAGGCGATAGGCGTTCGCGGCTGGGGCTGCTGGCGACAGCAGCCTCGGCGTTGGCCTTGTCCTTGTCCTTGTCGGAGTGACCGCCACCGGCACCGGAGAGCATGCGGCGGAACATGCCCTTGGACTCTTTCTCCTTGGGCTTTTCCTTGTTCTCGCCGCCGCTGTTGGACGGAAGGCGCGTGGGCTCTGCGTGAGGTTGAGGGCGTGGGGAAGAGGCAAAAGTGGCGTTGGTAGGACCGGAGAGCGTGTTGTGGCTGAGCTTGGTGGAGGCGGGTGCCTTGCTGGGTGACATGGCGCGGGGAGGCGGCGATGAGGGACGCAAAGCAGCAGTAGTGGCGGCGGCGGCAGCGGCAGTAGCATTGGCCTGCGCTGATGTACCCGCAGATGGACGTCTGGAGGAAACGAGCGAGGGTGGGTTGGTGCTAGCAGCCGAGCCATCGAGCTGGCCGCCGACCTGGGCAAAGCTGGGCGAGGCGAGCTGGGCACGAATGTCGTAGGGACTGTTTTCACGTGTGAGCTCGAGACGAGCAGCGAGACCATCGGGGCCCTCTGCTTCGAGGCCATGCTTGACAATGGTCTGGTCCTTGCTCTGAAGACCACTGAGGCGGTGCTTGGGGTAGCGATCGCGGTCGGGGGATGGAGGACGAGAGAGATTGGACTCGGTCTCGCTATCGGAAAAGACGAGGAGTTCGCGAGCGCGGATCTCGCGCTCTTCGGTGGGGACGCGAACGCTTCCCTCGCGGATGGCGGCCTGGATGCGATCGGAATAGGGGGTGGCCATGAGAGGTTTGGGTTCGCAGTTGGCGAGAATTGTAGATGGCTTAGTGTTGGAAGCGGCAGCAGGAGCAGCAGGAGCGCCGTTGGGTTTGGATGCTGTGGGAGGAGGAGGAGGAGGAGCAGCAGCAGCAGCAGCAGAGGGCGTGGGAGTATCGCCGGGCTCCTTAGGGGGGTTGCCGCCTTCTAATGTGGCATCTTCGGTAAGCGTGATGTTGTCAGCCATGATCGCTGATGTATAAAAGGGTTGAGTTTGATTGGCTGGGGTGGCAAGGAGTAGACGAGTGGAGGAGGCGAGGGTGGAGGATCGAATCGGTGAGTTTGTGCGTTGTATATAAGAGGTATCGACGGCGCAGCGTTGAAAAGCAATACTAAGGGGTAGCTGAGCTTGTGGCTGTTATATCCGTGATTCGAAAGGGTATACGCAGTTCGTGAAGAAGGCCAATGTCGAGATTTGGTCAGGTTGGTACGCACCAACTGAGCGGGCAGGAGTGTGCTTGGGAGAGGTGCGTTTCGAGATGGAGAATCTCGGTGGCAAGCGGATGGATGGAGAGGCCAACGCTGGAGTCGTGTGTGCCACAGAGAAAGATGATGATAGTGATAATGATGGGACCGAGGGCGACTATACGGAGACAAGTCCGAAGCTGGACGGAGAGGGGGCAAGGCGGGGGGGAGGGCGGCGAGCAAGGGTGACAATCGTGAATACTTGACTATACAAGAGTCACGAGTGGCAGGCAGAACCCACTCACGAGGCAGCAGCGCGCAGACTTGGAAATTGTGGCTCTGTCAGCTGCTACTCTCCAAGCAAGCTCACGCCTGTTCCTATTTTGCTTGGCCGTGACAGAGCGGAAGCGCAAATTATTTCAAGTGCCATTTTTTGTTGTTGGAGCAGCAACAGCAACAGCAACGACAGCAGCAGCAGCTGACGGCAGAAAAGGAAAAGCCGAACTGAGCAATCACGAATACAATGCAAACGCAAACGCAAGCGCAAGCGCAAGGGTCAAGGGTCGAGGGTACAAGCGTGTGCAAACAAAAGCAACACCGACCGTGATCTAATGTGAATCGCGAATCTCGCTCAGATTCGTGATTTGAACCAATCCACGATTTGAAACGAGCGATTTTCGATTTGTACAGAGAACAAAAAGTCACGAATCGGACGGAGTTACAGTAAGTACACTACACTACAGCACAGTACAATACAGTCAGTCACACAGTAGACAGGTGCGAATCACTCAATAATTCAGGTCAGCCCACCATTTCATCCATTCACCTCACGATTGGCGTGACCTGTTACAGTGCCCACAGAAGTAAGAGCCGCCGTCGCGAGTATTCGTGATTCTCGTATCAGGTCTCTCAATCGGCAAGGCCCCACCCAGCTATACTTACACTTGTCACTGCCGTACAGCTTCTTCAACGTCATGGGAGGCTATGCTGATGTCGCTCAGCCTTTGGCGAGTCGCGCTGCGCTTGGCGCGCACACTAAAAGAAATGAAATGAGGCAGTGTACAATCACATTTACGATTGCGCGCCGACTTTTGGAAAGAGAGAGAGAGAGAAAGAAAAAGAAAAAGAGAGGTTTGTCAGGGTCCAAATCGTGAATTAGGAATTTCATCCCAGCGTGAAGCTTGAATATCGTGAATTCATCCTTCAAAATCGATCTGTTTGTCGACTCGCGAGTTTTTTCTCCTCTTTTCTTTTCTCGTCCCGCACAAGCCTGAGGAGGGTAGGAGGATGAATGTACGGATGATCGTCATCCTTCGACTTGGCTCAGACAACGATTTGCTAGCCCATCTGTCACCATGGGCAGGGAACGTGGATAGGATCATCTCTTCGCATTGCGCACAGTGTAGTGCGCGGCATTAGCGTTTGCGCTCTTCTCAATTCTGCTTGCTGCATCTACTCACGACTGCGGTAGAGACCGGCGCCACTAACAACCCATCACTCTTGACTTGCGATTCTCGATGATCAATCGTGTTTGCTTGGAACAACGCTGGTTGCTGTCGTGTGTGGTGTCAAGTGCATGTACATGCAGCAAAGTCACTGTGTGTGTTTGTGTGCAAAATCGAACGAATCTTGGATCCTAGTTATGCTGTCCCGTCGGCTGGTCGGAAAACCACATTTCAATCTGTATCGTGTATAGTTAGTACTGTGCTGTACAGTACAGTACAGTACATGAATCTCGAAATTCAATCGTGAATCTCTCGTGATTCATGATTTGTGATTCAGATTTATAGTGGTTTCTGCAGCACAGATCTTGTTGCCCTTGACCTAACTTAATCCGAACTGTCACTTTTCGTTGACACCTCCTTACGGCACACATGTACTCACATTGCTCCCATCTGACTCGCTGCCAGAACACTTGGTTTTACATTTGTGATTCGACGGCGCGGGCGTTTCAACAAAGCTGCCGTCACATTCCTGGTGCGCAGTCGTGAATTCATCGCAAATCAGAGTCAGGTCCGAGACCACTTTGCTTGTTGCGCTGGCGGCCAAATCAGAATCAGGTCCGCCGCTGAATCAGGCTACCGAGGAACGTGGCAATCATGAATGCCTCGACGCACAAAGATACAGAATCGTGAATGCTTCGAGAAAGCACGTCGTCGTGTTGGTTGCAGGTACGCCTAGCGATACTGTAACTAGCATAGTCGCGAGTCGCTGCGAGGGTCCAGGGTTTGGAAGGGTTTGGACCTCAGCTAGGGCTTGGTTTCGCACGAATTTGTGGTACACGACTTTCTACATCGGGATCCCCGATCTGCAACTACGATTTAGAGACTCGCCGAATTCCGAAAAAGTTGGCCATCTTCACACCATCTACCGAGGGTCAAGTTTCTTGGTGCGCTTTGCCAAGCAGATTCTATCGACTCTTCGCATTCTATCCTGCGTTGTTCCGCGCCGCCGCTGCTCAACGACGGACAAGCGATCCGATCTTGTGGCACAAAGCGATGGCATCCTCAAAACCTTCTTTTCTCTGCGCTACTTCCGCCGACCCACGTGGTCCTGGAGCGGGAACCACGGACGAACGATCGTCTTCATG